>NW_010548186.1:6066-6804 GCF_000687285.1 Phaethon lepturus
CCCACCTCCATAGGCTCCATGTCCCTCACCTCACACTCCCTCCTCTTCACCTGTGGTTGTGGCAGCCACGTGTCCTCTCTCCCCCCATGCAGTTGGGCAGCCACATGCTTTGCTGTTGGACCTCTTGATTCCAGGCATCCTTGGAGCCTGAGGTCCTCGAAGCTCAGCGAATTGTGAGCCAGCTGCTGGGGTCCCTGTATTTATAGGGCCAGAACAAAAGGCAGCAAGGTCGCTTCTGGCATCAGGAGGCCATTGTGATGGGGATGCATGTGGCCAAATGCGGCTGTTCCGGGAGCTGGGGAGCCTGTGGCCTGAGAGATGGCCTCATCTGGGTAGAAGGAGGAGGGTCGGGGGGCTGAGGGTCCCTTTCCTGGGGATCGCTCCCCTGTGCCCTTCTGCTGCCCCTTGGGCACAGGGACTGCCCTCCACCTCCCCTCATGTGCCTGGGCTCCAGCCCCCTCCTCATCCCTTGCCTGGGCTCCCCTGGACAAGATGGCAGCAACGGTGTTGCAGGAGGGTCAGGGGTCCCTTAAAGGGATTGAAATGGGCACTTGATACAGCCCTCTGGAAGTGTATTTGGCCCTCTGCATCCAGGGATGTGCACATGAATTAACATGAGCAGTCTTACTAGAAAACAAGCTTCCAAAACTACTGCCTAGTAGATGACAGCAGGACTATTGCATTTGCCCCCCAAAAGCAGCTGCGCCTGCATCTATTAAAGACAAGACGAATAGGGAA
>NW_010548186.1:6830-13406 GCF_000687285.1 Phaethon lepturus
AATGGTGTTGCACACGTCTTGCTTTGGTATTTGGGCATTTAAGGACAGTGCCACTAAAGAATTCACGAACAATTCAGGGATACTAACCTTTGTTACAAAGGTAGTTATAGGATAGTATCTCACAAAGCTGAAAAAATTAACTTCCCCCAAAACCTTGTTATAGTTTAATCAAGCAGGCTCAGCTAAACCTTTCAAGGGACGTTTAAGAGTTCTTTGGAGGAAGAGTCAATTCCACTGCTTTTCCCTTTTTCAAGAATTACAAAGCTCTTTCCTTGGGCAAAGTATATGTCAATTTGCAGATTATCCTTAAAATAGCAAGAGCTGGTCCTCTAGACTTCTCTGAATCAGCTTGGTTTTTTGCAACCTGGAGCAACTGAAGCTTGATGCAGTATAATGAGGCATAGAATCATAGAGTAGTTTGGGTTGGAAGGGACCTTTAAAGGTCATCTAGTCCAACCCCCCTGCAATGAGCAGGGACATCTTCAACTAGATCACGTAGCTCAGAGCCCCATCCAACCCGACCTGGAATGTTTCCAGGGATGTGGCATCTACCACTTCTCGGGGCAACTTGTTCCTGTGTTTTACCAGCCCGTTGTAAAACGTCTTCCATATATCCAATCTAAGTCTTCCCTCTTTCAGTTTAAAACCATTACCCCCTGTCCTATTGCTACAGGCCCTACTGAAAACTCTGTCCCCATCTTTCTTTTTGGTGGTTGGACTTGATGATCTTAAAGGTCTTTTCCAAGTTAATGATCCTGTGACTATGTGATTCTTATATAAGCCCCCCTTAAGTATTGAAAGGCTGCAATAAGGTCTCCCCGGAGACTTCTCTTCTCCAAGCTGAACAACCCCAACTCTCTCAGCCTGTCCTCACAGGTGTTCCAGCTCTCTGATCACTTTTGTGGCCCTCCTCTGGACCTGCTCCAGCAGGTCCATGTCTTTCTTGTACTGAGGACTCCAGAGCTGGATGCAGTACTGCAGGTGGGGTCTCACCAGAGTGGAGCAGAGGGGCAGAATCACCTCCCTTGACCTGCTGGCCATGCTTCTTTTGATGCAGCCCAGCATACAGTTGCCATTCTGGGCTGTGAGTGCACATTGCCAGCTCACGTCCAGCTTTTCTCAATCCCTTCATCCTCCAGCCTGGATTGATACCAGGGGTTGCCCCGACTCAGGTGCAGGACCTTGCACTTGCCCTTGTTGAACCTCATGGGGTTTTCATGGGCCCATGCCTCAAGCTTGTCCAGGTCCCTCTGGATGGCATCCTGTCCTTCAGGCATGTCAACTGCACCACTCAGCTTGGTGTCATCTGCAAGTTTGCTGAGGGTGCACTTGATCCCACTGTGTCATTGATGAAGATATTAAACAGTACTGGTCCCAGTACAGACCCCTGAGGGTCCTACTTGTCACTGATGTCCATCCAGTTACCGAACCGTTGACCACTACCTTCTGGATGTGGCCATCCAGCCAATTCCTTATCCACCAAACAGTCCATCTATCAAATCTATATCTCTCCAATTTAGAGAGAAGGATGTCGTGGGGGACTGTACCAAAGGCCTTACGGAAGTCCAGATAGATGACATCAGTAGCTCTTCCCTTGTGCACTGATGTGGTCACTCCATCATAGAAGGCCACTAAGTTGGTCAGGCAAGACCTTGTTGAAGCCATGTTGTCTGTCTCTGATCACTTCCCTGTCTTCCATATGTTTCGACATGTCTTCCAGTAGGATCTGTTCCATTATTTTACCCTGGCACAGAGGTGAGGCTGACTTGTCAGTAGTTCCCAGGGTCCTCCTTTTTACCCTTTATTAAATGGGTAAAAAGTCCTCCTTTTCCAGTTTCAGGGGAGTTTCCCTGACTGCCATGACTTTTCAAATATGATCGAGAGTGGCTTTTGTACTACATCAGCCAATTCCCTCGGGACCTTGCCAACTACATCAGCCAATTCCCTCGGGACCTTGCAGTGCATCTAATTGGGTCCCACAGACTTATGTACAGTCAGGTTCCTCAGGCTGTCTCAAACCTGATCTTCATTTATGATGGGAGGGAATTCATTCACCCAATCCCTGCCTTGAGGTTCAGGGGCTTGAGAGATATGGGAAGAGAGATTACCATTGAAAACTGAGACATAAAAAAATTTCTTGAGTACCTCAGCCTTCTCCGTGTCAGTTCTCAGTACTTATCCTGTCTAATTTACTGGGTGGTGGTGGTACATTTTCTTTAATCTTCCTTTTGGGCTCAGACTGTACCTTTAGAAGCCCTTATTATTATTCTTTTCAACCCTTGCCAAGTTCATCTCCAATTGAGCCTTATCTTTCCTGATTCCATCCCCTATACATCCAAGCAGCATTCTTGTATTCTTCCTAGGTTACATGTCCCTGTTTCCACTGCCTGTGCATTGCCTTCTTATACTTCAGTTTTACCAGGAGGTCCTTACTCTGCCATGCTGGTCTCCTGCCTTCCTTTCCTGATTTCTTACATGTGTGAATTGAGAGCTCTTGCACGCTAAGAATAATGTCCTTAAAGAGCTGCCAGCTCTGTTCAGCTCCTTTATCCCTGAGAGCTGTTTCCCAGGGGGTCCCATCCACTAATTCCTTAAACAAAAGTTTGCTCTCCTAAAATTCAGGGTCCTGACTCTACTCTTCATTTGGCCCATACCCCTCAAGACTGTGAATTCTACCACAGCATGATCACTGCAGCCCAGGCTGCCACCAATCTTGTCATCTGTAATTAGTTCATCTGTGTTAGTAAGCAACAGGTCTAGTAATGCTTCTCCACCGGTTGGGCTGCCTATCACCCGGATTAAGAAATTATCCTCGACGCACTCCAAGAGTCTCCTGGGTTGCTTACAGCTTGCTGTGCTGCTTTTCCAGGAGATATCAGGGTGACTGGAGTGCCCCAGCAGGATCAGAGCATGCAAGCACAATGTTTCCTGCAGTCAAAGTAAGAATGCTTTGTCAACAGGCTCCTCTTGCAGGGGTGGCCTGCAGTAAACACCAACCATGAGGTTTCTTTTGTTGGCTTGGCCCCTAATTTTTATTCATAAGCTCTCAACCAGTTCTTTGCTGTTTTTCAAAAAGAATTCTATGCAGCCGATCCCCTCTGTCCTTGCCTGTCCCTTCTGAACAGTTTATAGCCATCTATTGCAGAGCTCCAGTTGTGTGATTGATCCCACCACGTTTCAGTGATAGTGATTAGATCGTAGCTTTCTATCTGCGCGGTGGCTTCCAACTCCTCCTGTTTGTTACCCAACAAATAGTTTTATATCTCTATACCAGCCTTTAGAGCTATTGCATATAACATGTAAGAAGTTAAAAGAAATTGAGAAGGGTTCAATAAAAGCTCTTAAATAAACTAAAAAAAAACAAAACAGCCTACGTCAAGTGAAAGCTCTGATGCAGTTACAATTTCTGTTCCTTACACAGGTGCCCCATTTCCCAGGTTATAAACCCACCAAAAAGAGCTCTTATTTATCTAGTGATAAATTCACTAGTGATTTAGTGATATGCTTCTCTACAACCAGGAGGTGGTAATAGCTGGAGTGTTACAACATGCACGAAAAGAGGCGAAGGCTTGTCCTGGGAAACATCATCGGATGATTTGTATGGAAAGAATATGATGAAATTAAATGGTTAGATTACAAAACAGAATATAGGTAGGGCAAATGCTTTAATGTATATTTTCATTAAAGCAATCTAGCTGAGCATCTGGCAGAAAAATTGTACTCATGATGAGGGAGAAGCTTTAAGGAAGAAGAGGGAGAGGATCCCAGCCCAATCCAAAGCTGCTGGTGGCCAGTAGAGGAGACCAACTTCTGGTGGTGTTTTAGGTTTTGGTGGGATTATACCCATGATGAATGCATGGTGTCACACAGGATGAAGGCCAGCCATAAGCTGAGAGGGGAGCAAGGAATTGCCCTGGAAAATGTGCATGGTGGTCATTAGAGCTGTAGTAACCTGATGTTGTTCCACTCAGGTTTTCAAAAGTGACCAGTGGCTTTCAAAACAGATGGTCTAGGCACCTTAAATACCTATTTTTCAGAGAGCATTTTCAGATATTCTGCTCTGTTCTATGAAATTTTCCAGTGGCCCACCATAAACTGCAGTATCCAAAGTCACTGACCACCTCAAAGTCTTGTCTGTGGGCAGCAGGCATTTTCTGAATTACTGTAAAATCAGTCTGAGCCACTAATGAGTTCAGGTAAAGTTTTTTACCAGTATGTTTACTTAAAGCCAATCACTGTTACATTTCCCAGAGGCAAATGCTGCCAGCACCATCAACAAGCAATACATTGATTTTAAATCAGCAAGACTGCCATTGATCTTAGCAGCTATTTATTGCACAAGTTCCCAGCAGCCACTTTCTAATGGAATTTTAACAATCCCGTAGGGTCACTTGAAGGTCTTGAGGAAGCAAGAGAAAATTTCATCTCTTGCAGGAAATACCTTCCTGAGACAGTGCCATCACTTGCAATCATAAGACAGTCAGAGTGGTGCACTTCTCAAGTTTTGGTGAATCCTAATGATTAATTTTCAAGACGTACATAGCTCTTATTTTATTCAGCTTGTCCTGGCAATGTATACACAGTTTCACCTCTGTCTTATTAAATCCCTGACCTGCTGGTTACTGGAGGCTGGGAGTATACAAAGCAAATATGTCTAGCCTCTTGGCCTCCTCTGGGGCTCTGCAGCAGCTAGCTGCTGTCAGCCTTAGGATAGACGAACCCGTAGTTTGGTGCAGTACATCTACCCTTACATTAGAAATACTGTTATAATAACTGGTCTGAATATGCCTCTTCCTCTGCTTCCTTTCCTATAGAACATGGCCTTTTTCATTTGAGTTAAAATCTTGCACCATAAGCACAATGTTTTGTTTGGGTATACCATTTCCCATAGTTTAACAGGAAACAACTTGCAAAACAGTATTGTCTGACAAAAACTGCATTTTTTACCAATCTCATTCTGTTTTCTTGCATGTGATCTCAGCTCCAAAAGTGACTAACGGATATGCAGGAAAAAATAGGAGGAGTAGGAAGGGAATAATGGTTGTAAAATATTTAAGAAAAATGTTAGTTTATCATAAAACTGAAGGGGATGGTGTCTGGTTTGGGGCTGGAGGAGGTGGCTGTTGTATGCTTTGAATCAGGCTGATGCCCTTCATGCCCTTCGCTGGCTCCATGCCGCGGCTCCTTTCTGTTTTGAAATCACTGCATGCACAGAAGTACCTGTTGGGGCCATTATGTCCCTGTGCCCCTCGGGCAGGCGTCCTTGTCCCCATCCAGTTGGCTGAGTCTGCTGAAAAGCAATACACACACCGAATGACACCCCAGGCCACAGAGACCCTCACTGATGTCCATGGCCTCGGGTACTCCTGAGGAAAGATGTAAATACCAGACCTACTGAAAGGGTTCCTGAGATTTGTACAAATAGCACAACCACACTTTTCTCTATCTCTTACACATGCGTAATGCACATTATCTAAAAGCTACAAGAAACATAAGCGTTTGACAGGTACCTGTTATTTTAGACGAGACTTGACTTGTAAGAGTGCTGTGGTTGTATTTCTTTGCATACAACAGACTGCAACATAATCCAGCAGATAACGAAGGATGAGAGCAAATGAGCACTTTGAATAAGTGGTGGTGTCCATCACTTGCAAACCTCCACCGCCTGCCATTGACCCGAACCTGGCGGATGTTCTGAGCCACTCTGGCACACTTCTTACGTGTTACAGCAAGGATACAGCAAGAGACGGCACTGTCTTAGGAAGGTATTTCCAGAAGAATTATGTGATTGTATGAGATCTCCTAGCTCCTTTTGGGATGTCTGGATTATATGCATGGGTGGAAGTACCCCATATGACAGATAGCGAGAGGGAAGGTGGGAGGCAGCGCATTCTAGTAAATAAGAATTAAATGGGACCTGGGCTTTCAGCTGGGCTCCTCTGCTGACTCGCTGGATGATCATGAGCATATTTCATATTTTTCACACCAGTCTGCACTGGGAAACAATGGTTGAAAGCTGTCTTCAAATCTGGTTTTTCCCTTCATAGCAAAGTAAGCTTGAATACAGCTAAACCCAACCAAAGCATATTTCTTTTTTGGAAATACATCATTTTACCTGCAATTAAGCAAAGCTGTAGTGCTCAGGGGTAGTACAGCCCACGGGCAGCTAAAAGTGTGGCTGGTGGGCAGGGAAGGCATTTGAAGTAGAGCCCCACTGTGAACGCAGCAGAGGCTGGGGGCATGCTGCTCTGGAGCTGGCTGCACTGCTGAATTTCTGGCTAATACCCGGCCGGAGCTTTTTGGACCTTCACAATGGTGCCACAGTTCCCTGTCACTATGGAAACGGGATTTTGAAAAGGCACTAGTTTAAAAAAGTGAATTGAAACTGAAACTTGTACTTTGTCTTCATTCCTGGCTCTGGGGTTCCCCTAGGAGCAGGGGAAGTCTCCTGGAGGCTGGCCTGCCTCCTCAAAACCCAAACGCAGGTTCCCCTTCATGAGAGAGCCACAGCTGAATCAGCAGCTGATTTTTCCACAGATATGGGCAGAAACCACGAGAGCAGTTAAGTCAGCAGGA
>NW_010548186.1:13437-35462 GCF_000687285.1 Phaethon lepturus
ATAGCTTGAGAGGAACCAAAACCGGTGTCAAAGTAACACACTGTGGTCTATCCCTCCTGCTGTTACGTGGCCCACCAGGGACAGCCACAGGGTATGCACTAAAAATATGTATAGCTCAGACAGGTTCTTCTGACAGTGTTAAAAAACTTGAGGAGATGTTTCTTTAAGTTGCATTGTTCTCTACAGTCTTGCCAAAGCTTAGATATGGGAGCAAACAGTACGGTGCAGTTATTGAAGGAACAGGGTAACAGTTTTCCACTGTGTATGTGCTCAGCATACCTGACTGCTGGACCTTTCACAGTCTAATTCAAACCCAGCAGAGATGAAGGTAACCAAAAGGGTTTTTCTTTCCGTGTGTGGGCTATAAAAAGGTCCTTATTGAAAATAGCTTTGTCTTGGAGCCTACAATTCAGACTTAGCTGTGTTCGTAACACTCTGGATAGGTTATGCTTGGCTCCAGTGAGGCAGCCCTGAGAAAAAAAACCCAGAGACCTGCATGTGGGTGCTGGTCCCAGACCAGACCTAGTGGCACAGCCCTCATTTTAATGGTCAGTATTTATGCCTCACTGCCCAGTATTAGAGAATCACACCTGAAACTCGGCACTAAACACTGTCACCTGGGAATCGCAAAGCACTTGCAACCTGTATTTTCAGTATTTTCAGCCCTGGAGGCATCATTGGAACCTAAAAGCCTTTTGCAGAGGCTCAGTGAGGACAGGCACTTCTCTCCCTGCCGTTCCTGCTCCTTTCCTTGATTTCATCATTGTGCCCATGTAACTCTCTGTGGGGCTCTGCTGAATTAAAAAGAAAGAACTGAGGGCTGGAGAAGTCCAGGAGGGGGGCAATGAGCAGCCTGAGGTGGAGAAAGGAGGAAGGGAGGCTTTTGAGTGAACTTTGGCACTAGAGGAAATCCTCACCTAGCTACCTTTCTGGGATGAGTTCAGGAAGGCCTACATAGGGCATACCCTACTTGCATCCCTTAAAGACACCTAATTAGCAGGTGCCAGTGTCAGGATGTGAATCAGAGTAATTAATTTCCATATACAATTGGCAGAAGGAAGTGAAGACTCCCCCAGGGAAGACCCAGAAAGCCAAGTAATTCTAAAGAGCTGGGAAGACAAGGCACAGTGTTTCCTTCTCTCTGTGAAATTTCAGCACCCAAACCCCACACCCTCATCGTGTGCTGAAACAATAAATCCATGTTTAGGACAGAGAAATGGAGGAACAGAAACGTTACAGCCCCATACAGTACTGACCCAGTAAAAACAGTAGAAGGAAGCAGCTGGGCTTGCTTTTTCCAACCAACTGAATGCTGCTCTGTTACCATGTGGCCATACTGGATTTCTTGGACCTCTCAAGCCTTTTCACCATCCCTTCCCACTTGCTGTGTCAGCATCTTGCCATGGAGTCCACAGGTCTGCACAGAACCTTCAAGAAGCCCAGGGAGAACCGTGAGCAAGGTGCCATTGCAACAAGGTGCCGGCTCATGTGCAGAATTATGGTGCAGACCCTGCTCCGGAGCACAGGGGCGATTCCCAGCCCATGTGTCGGAGGCTGCCCCTTGTCCAAGCCCAACGCACCATCTTCAGGGCAGGCGGGAACCTGTATGACATGGACAGGAACTGCCGGACAGGACAAAGTCAGTGGTGGAAAGAGCTTTCTGAGCCCCAGGTGCCCCCAGGAACCCTTGGACCAAAGGCATGAGCCAGCAGCCACCAGCCCATGTAAGGAAGCCTTTGCAGGCCTCTTCCGCTCGCATGTATTTTTGGTCTGTTTTGCTTTCTCTCCCTTAGGGTTTTCTGCTTTCCTGGGCATGCTGTCAGGCCCTGGGCACTTTGCCAGCAGCCTGGGACTGGGAACTTCTGCTCCCAACATGGTTGCTCCAGTCTCCTCCAGCCAGAACTGCATGGCGGCAGTTTTCAACAAGCAAATGCAGACAGACGTGCACCCATGCAGCCACCCGCGGTGATGCTCGTTGCTCATTCTAATCAGAAGCATGTTTGGAAAAGAGAAGTGAGGCAGGATCCACATCTGGCTCCTCTCAGAAACGACCGGTGTGCCAATGTATCAGGAAAGGAGAGACTGGAGGGTAGCTTCGCGTAGCTACTAGCACTGCCCTCAGTCCCCTCCTCCGCCAGGTAGGAATAGCACTTTTCCGTCTATGAATGGCCTAGATGCTGCAGTGCACAAGCTCTGGAGGGGCTCCTTTTTCAGCCACACTGACCCTGTGCTTCGCCTGCTTTAAGATGCTAAGCTGGAAGGCAGGGCCTTAAATTCGGGCCAGCAGTTCTTTACCATAAGTATCTGTGATAGCAGCCTCAAAGACAATGATTTTCCCCTGTCTCCCTTAGTGTTTTTTTTTTTAACATTTCAGTGTTCTACCGAGCCATTAGACTTCAAAGTACCATAGCATTTGTGGTTCCCACATCTGCACAGGAAGGAAAAATGCTGCAGTAGATGGCATGAGTCTCCTGATGGGAAGGGGAGACGCTGGTGCACAGAGGCTTTACCGCAGCTGCCAAGAGCACAGAATGAAGGCAAGGGGAGAGTTTAGGTTAAGCAGCAGTGCTGCAGCACCAGGCGGGCACGACGAGGCTGCCCGGCTGCCTCGCGACCCACCTCACACTCCTGGGACACCAGGCAGAGGAAGGGCAGCAAGCTCACGTCTGCCCCTGTAAAGGCTCTGTCCCATGAACACGGCAATGTGAGGTAATTCCATCGTTACTTTTTGTTCTTGCAAGTATGGAACTATTTTAAGTTAATTTGGGACTTTTTTCAGCTCCTCCAGAGGCATGCCTTAAAAATGTCCAAGCTTCAGACATTTGCCTGTGGGTGAAATACAGAGGAACATTAGAAATATGATCAGAAGTAGGCAACGCTGACGTTAACTGATGGCTTGGAAAACAATTTCAGGCTCTGAGAAACAAAAATCTGGTTACTGGTGGTTCCCTTCTTGGGGTGGCTGTCTCTGACTGCCTTACCAGAAGATTGCTTTTTCACAAGCACTTTTCATTTTACGAAAGAATACAACAGTTGTACCTTGCTCACTGGACCATAGCCAATCTGTGGGATCTCAGTCGCCCTTTTTCTTGTCCCGTGCCTTACCTTCTGTAAGACTGAGAATTTTTATTTAGACTATTGAAGATTTTTAGCTAAAGAAGAAAAATTATTTTACAGAGGAAGATCTGGATGGTGCCTGCAAATTCCTGTACCTATTACTAACCGGCTGTAGGAGGCAAGTAATTTAAAAAGTCCCTGTTTTGGCAGTTGAGAGATAGGCAGCATTTAGGAACTGAAGTCTAAGACAGTCTTTCTATTCAGAAAGCATGTTAGACTGCACTCCAAAGTCAATCTTATTGATCAAGTAAATAATGTGTCCTTGCAGTTATCATCTTCTGTATTTCTGCTAGGCACAGAGCTAAGTTGGCTTTCTCCTATCTTTCTTCCATAGGGCAAAAAGAAATGCAAACAGAAGATAATGAAGATCAGCATACCCTTTAGAAGAAGTCCAAAGTGCTTCTCTGCACTATTATCAGTATTGTCATATTAGATAAATAGTTTTAAATTTTTCCTGTTTGGCACAGAGGAAGCTGTGTTTGTCACAGAGTTCATGTAGCCTCTGAGACAAGGTCAGCAAGTGGCCAAAGAATTATGGTCACTAAATCCAGCATAAATAACTGAATCTGGATTTAGATCAAGAGGCGAATTACAAATGTTTGAGAAGCTTAAAGAAGAGATTTGAAACTTATCTTCATTACTAAAAATAGGTTTTAAAAAAATTTTAAAGCTTTTTTAAACTTCTGGATGGTTAACATTAATTTGTTTTCCTGAGGTGGAAACAGTCAGAAGACAACAGTGTGGTTTTGCTGTGGAGTAAACATGCTGAGATAAGCTCATATGTCTGTTCAGAACTGCTGAGTTCAGGATACACTGCTAAGTGCCTGTTTTTCATCTCATGGTAACTCATGTGTGTTTGTGCTGCTGATGTGAAAAAATACAGCTCTTTTAGCAGTTAGGGCTAACTTTGTAGTTACATGAAAGCATGGTATCCTTTCCGGCAGGGACTGTGCACTAACATTAATGTTTTGTTTTGAGGAATTAACGGGAACAAGGACTTTATTCAACTTGAGCTGGAATTTTAATGTTTTTACTACTCTCAGTCACTAACAGTTGATTTCTAGCAGGACCGTATAAACTGTGCAGCGAAAGTCCCTTCAGCTCAAGCCTCTTCTCCGAGGCTGGACATTGCAGTGCATCTGATAAAGCTGAAAAGTGGAATGGCAAAAGGATTAGGAAACTTTGAGCCCTGTGAGACATGTGTGCATGATCTCTTGCAAAGAGTCTTCTTATCAGGGAAACGCTGCGAAGACTTACTCATTGCTGTCAGTGGCAGAGTCCGTAATTGCTGCTGCGCAAGGAAACAGCACTGGGGTTGTTAGAAACACCCAAGAGCTGGCCCTTCCCTTTGGTTTAGTGTTTTGCCTCCTGTAACATTATCAGACAAGGAAATTATTAGACAATATGGCACTTGTACATGTACACGTGCTGTTGCGCATCAGCAGGATGAGAGGCATAGCTGGAGGGGGTGGGCACAGACACTAAACTTGAACTTGTGTTATCTGGATTTAAGTCTTCTCAGTTCTGCCACAAATGGCCTGGTTGCCTCTCACTGTCCGTCTCTTGCTGGGTGCATGAGTGAGGCACAGTGCAACCTGCGCTGTGGTTGGCGTTTCTAGGTACTGTTGTAATAAATGTAGTATAGACTGCTACTTTGCAGTGTTCTGCCTACGAGAGTTTGCATTTCTGCAATATCATTAGTTTGCTGAAGCTAGCTGAAATAACAACAGAAACACACAGTAAAACAGGTGTTCAGCATTTCAAGTCCTTGATCCGTGCCTATTAAAGCATTTACTGAGGTCTGATCTGCAGCCTATTTGAGTTAATGAAAGTCTGTGCATTCACCTCCATGGGCTTCAGATCAAGCCCAATTACAGAAACAATTTGCAGGAAAGAAACTGTAAAAAGAAAAGCATAGGACTGGAGGATGCAAAAGAGAATAGTAGCAACAAAGCTTAATCACTCAGAACTGCTTAAAGGCTTTATTAGTTAAATAATAATTAGTGTTGATGTAATTATTGGGAATATGATGACAGGAAAATGATATTTTGTATACAAAAATTATTAGATTAGATTAGATTAGATTAGACCACTACAGACTGACTTTTGAATAACTGCATATAATTGACTTTATAGCAATAAACTGACCAAAAAGGATGACCAACCTGTTGATAAGAATAAGGCTGTAAGCAAAGATTTAAAGATGGGACAACCTTGCTAAGGTACAGGCTTTGACTGCTGTGGTCTAAGGCAGTGGCTTCAGAAGACACAACATTTGGCAGCGATATCAGTTAGCGATATTTTCCTTCCTGACTCCTGGGGTTGCTGCTTTTCCCTCCTGGATCATGCCTGCCCTCGTGCCAGCACAGACCTTGGTACAGCCTTTCCATGAATCACACAGAGAAAGAGCCCGCTTTCCAACATGCACGCACAGAGACAAGCAAACTTATTTTGCTGGGTTATTTTTTAAGCCAGATCACACACACACACCCCCCCCCAGGCTGGCTCAGAGCATGGGCTTTTGAGCACTGGTGTTGACACCAGGGCCAGGGTAGCACAAGGTGAGGAGAAACAGGACGGCTGGGACGGGCGGGTGCTGGTGGGGCAGCCCGGAGGTGCCAGCCAGCTGTCAGCGTTTCAAGTCAGCTTCTCCTTTGCCAAGGGGTCCACAAAGCTTTCACGTGATCTAAAGATCACCAGAAATACCCGTTCTTGCGTCTCCGTTTGTTTGTTTTAAGGCAGTCAAACGGTGTTTTTACAGTAACCATTTGCTTAAAAAATTGTTTAACCTTCTAGGAAGTGATGGAGTGTTGATTACTCATTCACTGAAATTCAGGAATCTGAATACAAATTCTCCTCACACTCCCATTCCTAGCATGTCATTATTCCAATTAGGAGAGTGCTTAAGATATTTAAATAATCTCCCATTCAGCTACATGTATGAGAAAATGCATTCAACTCAGTACAATAATGCAATTGTGCCTTTCCTCTGAGATGGCAAAAGAGGGTGGTTGGAGCCATTTTGAGAAACAGTGACTGAAAAGCAAAGGCAGTCAGACAGATTGGGCATGAGAAAACATAAAATCAAACAGCAAACGTGTGGAAAAGCCCCTCTGCATTCACAGACAGCCATGATCAAAGCTAACAAAGCAACCTGCGTGAGATGAGAAACCACATCGCTCCACCAACTAGAGAAATATGTCAATTTGGGTTGACTCTCTTGCAAACTGGCCAAAAAACCAGAGCATGAGTGGGCTGATGCTCTTCTGACTTCCACTGATGCAAATCAGGAGCAACTATGCTCAAGCAACTCATTTCAGCATAGGGACACTAAAGTAAAAATAATTTAAGTGGAAAAAAAAAGGTTCAGGACCAAAAGAATAGGTGCAAAACCTGGCAGTCAGCCCTTGCACTTCGTAATAGCGGTAACATTTTTGTGGCGCTGACCTAAAAACCACAAAGTCCCAGTGACAATTATTTGCAGCACGGACGCTGGGACATTTACTATACAGCCAAGAGATCAGCAGCAGAGGAAGTTTATGTTTAACCAAAGAGAACAAAAAGACATTTTTACAGTTGTTTATGTTTATTTGTTCTATAAATATTGAGACAGGATTCCTTTTTGGCCAGTCTGCGGATCCAATTCATTTGTTTTTCGGTTTCATTTTTGCGACTGTAAGTTCAGAGGTGACTTAGAATTGCAATACACAGCAACCACAGCTGCTAAAAATAGACCGCAATAACGTAATACATAAAACAGTATTTAACCACCACATTCCACTATACCTCAGCTCTTTGAAGTCCCTATACTTAGGCAGATTCGTGTACTTGGAGGCACGTAAACCTGTTGTGGTTGTGAGCTCCCATGTCCACAGTAACATGGGGAAGGAGACCAGCTGCATGTCCAAGAGGCATCCTGAGCTGCTGAACAGACACATGGCTGAACGCTGCCCTGTCCCACAGGGGTGGGTGGGGACAATGTTTTCCCTTGGGAAAGCTAGGATTTCAGCCTTTTCAGTGGTGCATGGCATTGATTTCAACTGCAAGCAGTTATTAAAACAGCAGCCTCTAAAATCAAGACAGAAAAGAAAGAAAAGGGTGTGACAGGAATCAGAACGATGTGATTTTGATGGATTTTTTCTTGCAAAGTAGCAAGCCTAGAAATAAATCTTACAAAGCAAAGTAAAAAAAAAGTTCTCCTTTCCAGTAGTGGGCAGTGGCCATTTTTATCCTTAAAGTTTTCAGACAATCAGGTATAAAACAGCTCTGAAGAAGAGCTATTACCTCAATGGTGGTGGAAGTACCCTCACCTAAGCTCTTGAACCCAGGGCTCTGTTATACAGGGTTCGGCCCACCTTGCTGAGCCAAGGGAGCTCCAAGCGAGGTCCGCAGTGGGCACCCTGAGCAGAGGGCAGTGCATCAGTGCCCTGGGAGCCGCTCAGCGAGCAGCCTGGGACCTTCCCAGCTCGGCTGGCCATGGCAGAGCCAACGTTTTGCCCCCTCCCTGTTGCCAACCTCTGGGTAACTGAGCTGAACAGGCAGCCTGGCTGGGGCACGAGAGCAGCCACTGAGCCAGGGTGTTGGGCCAAGAGGGACAGGAGAGCTACAAGAGGTGGGGTAAGGTTGGAGGATGTCAGGCAAAGGCTAAAATAGTGGGGGTGGAGGTATTTAATCTTCCACATGTCAAAGTACACGCAGGAGAGGCCAAAGTGGGGCCAATTAATGAGACCCGCTGCAACAGAACCTGCTTTCTGGTATTGCAACTAGGAGCAGTTTCATGACTGGCAAGCAAAGGTCTGGTGACGTTATCCCACCTAATGATGCAATTTATACCGTTCTGCTTGGCATGTTCTCTTTCTCAGACCAGGAAAAGAAGACGCTTTCATAGGAAAAGCATAAAGGGTTTGGGTTTGTGCAAGGAAAGGCAACATTTATGAGCTGGAGGGATGCCAGCCCGTAGGGTGGGGATGCAGTGGAGGTCTCTGTCATCAATGGTCGTCTCTCAGTTTTTTCAAGTAGTGCCTACCTAAAGTAACTTGTCCAAGTAACTGTCGGTAAAATCAAGAGCAGTGCAGAAGGTAGCCTGTGTTTCCTTGCTCTCTGACAGTCCCCATCTTCCTCATCGCTGGGGGAGAGGCAGAAATTTCTTGGCTGATGGAGGGGAGGCCAACAGGGCGACACTGACAGTCTGACAGTATGGCAGCACAAATATTATGAGAAGGGCCAAGCTCTGCAACTCACAAGTGAGCAATGCAGTATCTGTCACGATCCACCACGGCAGGGATTTAGGTTTTTACCTGCCTGTACTTAGGGCCTTAATTTTGTATTTAGGGCCTTTAATTTTGTGCTTATGGCACAAACTTGGCATTCATACAATACTGCAGGTGACCGGCTGAGGTCCTCTCTTCAGCCCTTCTTTCCTGGCACTTTTCTCATCTCTCTCTTCATCACAGCTCCAGCCCTGCTAGTGCTCCAGTGATCCCGCAGGATCTCAGAGCAGCTGCTGACAGATGGATGGAGATCCCTCACACATGGGGAAAATGTAGCCTGACCTAGATGTGACATATCTGACATAATAGCCAATTCCTCCTAGACAGCCCTTTGTTCCTGTCTGTGTCTCCAGTGACTGTCGCCTAAGCCATTCCTGCCATATCACTTCCTGCATGCAGGGGTATTTGCGTGAGGCGTGTTTGTAAGCCCACATCGTGTGATGTGTTTGTGCTCTGGATTAGCTTGATGGAACAACAATATAACCTGCAAGACAGTTTCCCAGCTGGTAAATCATGTTTAAACAGTGAAAAACAAATACACCTTCTTATTGCTCCAGTCTTTTTACATCTGGTTGCTTAGCATTGTTCCTGTCTCATGTCCACTTTGCAGTGCTTCAGCAAGATTGCCAAACAAACTGGCCAAAAATCAATTTAACAGAGATCAGAAAAAAACCAAATGAGATATAACAGTCAATGATGGGATACACAGACATATCTATTTGGCATCTAGTCAAACTCCTCAGAGCCATCAGTTGTGCTCATTAAATGGCAGAGTTGTGAATTTGCCCCGGGCATTATCAACAAAGGCTTGAACTTGGCCCAGCTCAGCTGAAAGAGATTTTCTCCCCAAAATTTCAGGTGAATAGATGAATGAGAAGAGATGTCAACAGCAATTCCATACAGAATTCAATTTCTGTACCACAAAGCCAGGTTGTAAACTTTTCCTTTTATTCCAAATAAAGATAAATCTTTTCCCTAAGTATTTACAGGTACTTCTCAAGCGGAGGCTCCCAAAGCATACAGATTTGAATTTAAATGCCAGTAAAACTGGTACCAAGTTTTTATTTTATAATGTTCATTTATACAGTAGTGTAAGCATTTACATAGACACATTTGCCTCAAATCTCTTCCTCTACACTGCAAAAGTGATAGGGCTTCTAAGTGGGTTTTGGTGGGTTTTTTTGACACGTAAGATTGAAGAAGCAGCAAACTTTCTGTAAACACTCAAACTTGGAAAGATGCTGCCATCACTGAGTTTTGTTTTCTTTAATATCACAGCAGCTCATGTATTATATGACAATGGCCGGGAAGTGACATAAAATGGAAGACAACTAGAGTGAGATAGAGAAAACCAAATTCTTCTAGAGGTCAACAAAGAAAGAGCAACAACTCCCTTCCCCATTAGCTCTGCTGAGCAGTGCAGGAGAGGGCATGGCCAGCACCAGATTGTCCCCCAGCCCTGTTAAGTTGCTCTGCTCTGGACATCAGAAGGTTCTCACTGCTTTAGGTTCAAAAAGCATAAATTATTAGATGCAGTGGCTTGCTTGGGTGGGTTTTTTGTAGGCTTTGGGAAAATTCTGGGACAAGAGCTTATACTGAGCAGACATCAGGAAGGTCGTCTTTTTGCACCTGACAGGGACCTCGACAATGATAGGATTCAAGCCAGGTATTATTCAGATAACTCTGCAGAAATCAGCGAGGTCTCCCACAGACAAACTGCTTACCCAATGTGGCCTAGGTTGTGAAACACATACTTGGCTAAGAGCTTTGCCTCACTAAGGACCTTGGGATTTGACCTTTAATTTTGAATGTGTGACTGTATAAACAAGCCATCACAATTGGTCTGCACTGCGCTCATCACAAAAACCATTTACATAGAAAGGACCTGGAGGTAAGTAGCAAGCAGAAGCCATTCTTGTAACACCCAAGCCTGATGATTTTTCTGAGGGCAAGAGACCTCCTACCACAGCGGTGGAGAGCTGCCCAGCTTTACAGCAGGGGTCCTAAGCTCTCTGCAGGTCCCTCCTTTGCCTGGCATCTTCATATATCTGGGCGTTTGGAAGAACGTTCAAGAGTCAAGCATCCCCCTGTTTAAGAAAGAGCTACTACTGCTTCTGGAGCGCAGTACTACTCTTGCATTAGGTAAGAGTCACCACCAGTGTTCTGACTAATGCTGCCTGCTTATATTGTATTTCAAAGTATGCAAACAAACCTGTGGCCTTTGCTCCCAGCAGAGCTGTTGTGTGGCTTTGAATGGAGATGGTGAGACTGACTGGCAAGAGGGGACCTTCAGACCAGCTAAACCATGCACTACTGAGCAAGTAAATGGGGAAGCTTCTTAAGAGTGAAAAGTCTGTGTCAGACACTGCATTCCTCTAGCGCTGGACACAACCGGGATCGGTATCCTTCGTTTCACTGCTCAAATGTGGCAGCACCTTCAGGAGGAAGTGGCATTTACTATGCAAATGCTGAGTAGCATTTGCAATGTATACAAGACTGTTACCTCGGACATTATTTACCAGAAAGGAGGGTATTGACTCTCCACCTCTGGCACGCTAACTCTCAGGAAGGAGTTAAAATTGTAATTGCAACCTCAAAATCTGCAGCTGTTTGCACCTTGCTGTTGGGTCAGCAGTTTGCCTGATAAAGGAGCCCTGACCTCCTCACCTGTAGAGGAAAGTCCAAAGATATCTTCAGGTTTCAGGGTTGTTTACCAAAAAGCAGAAGTGCAGAAACCCACATAGGGAGGCAGCCTGGGAATACAGGTCAAAAAAGATGTTGTAACATGGTGGAGGCCTCCAGCTTGCAAGAAGAGAGTACAAGCCTCCACTTAAAACTTTGCAAAGCCCCTCAACCATCTGAAACCCCAACCAAAGGATGTCTCCTTTGAATGACATGAACTGAATCTTGCTGAATCTACGATTCAGTGCCATAGCTGCCCTGCTTCCTGCAATTCCTCTGATGCCAAAGAAAATGCCTTGCCTATTATCTTTACTGTTAAAGCCTGGATTTCCTGTGCAGGGGAAGTCCTCATGTTAAAAAAGCAGAGAAAATGCTTTAAAGAAGGAGGAGAATGTGCCCAGATTGTGAAGCAGCTGATCTAAAGGCAGCGAGACCCTTAGGGAACCCTGGGCCACAATACTTGACATTTGAGGCAGGAAATGATGGTTTATTTAACTCACTGAACTGAAAACTGCCAGGGAATTTATACAAGGGAAACAGAATTAGTAAGAGCAGCATTTAGCTAAGACAGACATGAAGGTTAAAACCCCTGTGATCGTGGGAAATACTAGGAGATATTTGACATCTGTAAGTGGAAGTGGCCTCTGCTTTGTGATTCATCTAGAAGACAGATCAGGTGGGCAAGGGATCCGCCGGAGAGTGTTCCTGCTTGCTCATCAACATGGCTTCTTGCGGTGTCTGCTGCTTCTCTGCACAGTCTCCCTTCAAGCCACAGACCTGCCTTGAAGTTTCTGAGATATAATAGCACAATTCCGCACTTAGGCTATTCTGCTCCTAAATATGCATGTTTTTTCAAATGCTTCAGTAAAAATACTTTTGAACACATTTGCTAGTTAAAAAGGACCTTTCTGTTCAAATGATGGTGGGTTTTTTAGAGGTTTTCTTCACTCTTCTTAACAATATGCAATAAACACTGGGAGCTTTCATTTTCTGTCGTAGTGAATGATACCCAGGAGTCTGACTTTGCTAGAGGATCTGGCTACAGACAGCAAGCAGAGAGGAGAAAACCTCTCTAAGTCAGACAACTTTAGTAACAGCAAAGGAAATGGAGAGAATGGCACAGCATAAAAACATTCATTATTCATCAATGGATACCCAGGGGAAAAAAGTCTGTGATCAGTTTTTGGGTTTCACAAACCAAATCTGACTTTGCCAGAGCCTGGCTGGTCTCAAGGCAGAGATCCGGTAGCTGAAGTCCTTGATCTATTGTCTCCTCCACCTTTGCCCAACAGGGACATTACCCATGGCCCAGGTTTCTCTCTTGTGTGTCCCTCCCCCTCCTCCCACCAGCCCTGCTGAGGGACGAGGAGTTAGTGTTTCGGGACTGGAATCCATTGTCCTTGGCTCACTTGAGCCCATCTAACAGGGAAAATGGCAGGTAGCCGTCCTTCTGCAGAGCGGTGACCTTAACCTCCTTCTCCAGCCCGCTGGGAGAGCAGAGTTCAATGAACAACAGTCTGGCTGCACTGCTGAAAGCTGTGGCCTTAGGGGAACTAACTTGTTGTTGTTGTTAGGTTTGCTTCCAGCTGAATGGTTCCCGGTCAGCTTCGTTGTGCAATTGTACAAATCCTGATGCCAGCACAAATAAGGGGCGATGGAAAAGCCAGCGATGCAGACGGAGCAGAGGTTTCTTCTCTCAGCAGCTGCACTGGCTTAGGCCATCCACAAATGCTTGTGGGATGCCTGCTCCAAGAAAAGCTTGATGCAACCGTGTTGAATGTAAAACCCCGTGAGATGATTATTCAGACTCTCTTGCAGTTCTGCACAGATCCTAGCATGGGCTTGCTCCTCCCTGTACTGCTCTCTGCTCAATTTCTGTGTGCTGCATGCTTTTTAAATATTCACACGGCGCTATCTGGAGGAGAGCCCTTCAAAGGGGAATGAGTCTGTGACACCCAATCATCTCCCGCTGAGCACCACCAAGTCATCGCAACCTTGGACAATCAATCAACTGATTTTGTGTTATTTATGTTGCCCTAAAGGCTACATTTCAAAACCTGAAATGTATGGATTGCAAAAGCTGACAACAACTCATTGTGCTCAAGCTGTTTAATAACGCTGCACAGACCTTGTTTGAAAAGCTTACTTTCAAGGGAGGGAATTTAACCAACTTCCAGTCTAACTTCCTCCACAGTTATGGCAAACAAAAAGTCTTCAATATATTCAGAATCTGATTTAAGCTAACAAGTCAAGGAAATAAGTGTTAACACTCAGACTCCTGCTTGATGCTCTGTTTGTAGTTCATCCAGTAGTAATGATCCATATTCTTGCCTCGTATAAATGGGCATAAATCCACTTAAGCCATGCAAGAATGTTGATTTATGCTTGCTACAAATATGACCTTTATTTCAGTATTTCATGCTAAGCTCCAATCCTCTTTGCACTGCTCATTTATTGGAATGGAATTAGATTTACCAAGGTATGCTCTGACAAAATGGATTGCTTTTCCCGTAAATTTTTGTGCCAGGGATAAAATAGTGGTCTATTTCAATGTAGAGCTGTTAATAAGATAGTTTTGTTGAAGGCAAATCAGAAATGATCGTATCACTCATTACAATGCCACACATTTTTCGTTTCTCAAAGTTACACCAAATGAGTACAATATGCTGCACAAATTACAACCTCCTTCTACGAAATCTGAGATAAATCTGCAGAATGGAGGTTGGAATAAGTTTAGCTAATGAGCAATTGCATAAAAGTTTAAATATATGAAGCCAAATGATTTGCTGAGAGTGTACTGGAATGAATATACACTTATGTTTGCTTAACTGCTATTACACTGCTCCAAATGACCTTATGTTCTTTATTTCTAAGTCCACAATCGCTGCACTGAAGCTCAGCACGCTGCATAAAGCCAGACTTATCAGAAGATGATAATCCAGAATTTATTTTATTTTAAATATAACACTCTCGATTTCAGCCTATGCTAACTACATGGTAAATACAGCTTATCACTGCAGATAACCATGCTGAGAAAACTGTGCATGAGATACACTACTGTGCTCAGTATGGGGGCTGCACTCAAGACAGCTCATGTAGGAGGCAGCAGCCTGTTTGCTACGTTCTGTTTCACATAGGTAACATCTTACGCTGCTGTTTTCAGTCTGCACTAGCTTTTTATTAGCTTTCTGATGATGTGAAGTGTTAGTTTGCATCAAATTTTTTACAGCCTGGCCACTAGGTAGAGACTTCTCTAACATGACGGTACACCCATAGGGATTTGACATAGAAACATTACGCTTGGTATGAATGAGGTATGAATGGCAGTGTACAAGTGTGAAATCATCAAGAAACAAGAAGAAGGGGCAAAGGAATGGCATGTGCAGCTTCTGAAGGCACCGGGGTCTGGAAAACCAAGGGCTGCCTCCTGGGTGGATCTCAGACCTATGTTGGAGCTAGCTTGTCTCCAGCCATGTCTCCTAGGTGGACCTTGCACCTATGCTGCAGCTTTGTCTTCAGCCCCATCTCCTCTGGGTGGTCTGTGGACCTCTGTTGCAGCCTTGTTTCAAGCTTTGTCTCTGGTCCCATCTCCTGCCACTCCTGGATGGTCCCTGGACCTGGTTCTTTAACTTTGCCTTGTTTGGGACTGTTGATGGACCCTGTTATCAGTATCCAGGTCTGCGTGCCATGTTTAGGGATGGCACCCAGTTGGTGAAGGCACTGCCTGTGCTGGGTCACTCTCGGCTCCTGGGTTGCACCACACAATCCTGTCCAGGCTACGTGGCCATGCGCATCTCCATCCTCATATACGTGAAAGAAGGAGTGAGAGCAGCCTGTGAGAGACAGTATGCATGAAATCAGTTTAAAAGAAAATACACTTCCCCTTCTATTTGGTTTTGCATTGAACTTTGCTACATTAGCTGAACCTAAGCAAAGGAAACACTCAGGATAACACTGATCTGATAGGTGCAGGGTTTTTTGTGACCTTGAGTCCAGAGTTTGTTCCCTGGTAATATGCAAAAGAGATTGGATTTGTTAATCTTGGAGGGTGGGGGTACTTGATCATCTGTTTCTTCAAGGCAGGCAGAGGATGAGATGAAGATGTGCAATAGGTAGAGGAGCAGAGTTTCAAGAACAGTTCATTTTATGTTGCTTTCATTTGGCAGATTATTATATTATTTTTATTTTCATGTGTAATATGGTAGAGCTGTAAAAACAGCTAGGAGCCTCACTTCCAGAAATGCCATAGCCCCAAAAAACAAAGTAGCTCTTCAAATCAGGCTCTCAGCACTGTTTGGGAAATAAATCCAAATATTTCTCTAAGTATTTGGAAAGAAGATGCGTTGGCTCCAGAGGAATATGAGAAAATGTACAATCCATTTGATCTGCTTCAGATGCCACAACCATCTGCAACTGCATGTGGCAAACACACATTTCTCAGCTTCTCAGGCACATATGATTATGAAGAGCTTCAAATACTCTCAGTAAAATAGATAAACCTTTGGTATGCTCTGTTTGTTGTTTACTTATCTCTCAGCAGCGTTCTGTGGAAAGATCTCCTCCTGGAAGGCTCGGGGAGGTGGGGTGGGGGGCTCTGCTGAGCCTTTCAGCGCAGAAGACATTGTGTACAAAAGCGCCTGAGAAGCGGCCAACACGAACAACAACGGCTGGCACCAGGAAAGGGTCACAGATGCTTGTGTGAACATGCTGTTGTGCGGCATCCCCACGGCAGCGCAGGCTCCAGCTGAAGACGCGACCGCCATCTGCTGTCACAAACCCAACCTGGACCGGGCAGAGCCACCCAGGAGAAGTCCCGCGGGAGACCCCAGCTGCCCCTGCCCGCCGGCGACTCCCATGACCCAGCGCCTTAATTTCTCAACTCCAACTTCGCCATTTCTAGCGTTGCTCCCGATTCTTCTCTCACTTACTTCTCTGCTCGCAGGTAGAAAGAACAAACTCCTGTTAACGGTTATATAAGCTGGCGTGTGGATGAGCACAGAATCACAGAATCATTAAGGTTGGAAAAGACCTTTAAGATCATGAAGTCCAACCATCAACCCAACACCACCATGCCCTCTAAACCATGTCTCGAAGTGCCATGTCTACACATTTTTTGAACACTTCCAGTGATGGTGACTCCACCACCTCCCTGGGCAGCCTGTTCCAGCAGCTGGCAGTGACACTGCGCTTTGGGGGATGCTGCCCCCCGTGTGAGATGGGGATGGAGAGGGATGCCTAGTCAAAATAACTACACAGCCAGCACGTACATATATACCTCTGTATGTACAGGTGCGCACTCACAGCTGCTCAGTAGGGATAACTATTGCTTTCTATGCACCTGAAATACCATTTTCTCAGAGTTGGGAGCTCGGACGAAATGCAGACGGGGAGGGTTGGTTCAGAGTAGTTTCTAGGGCAGAGAGCTTGCCAGCACTGAATGATGGATCTGCTGGAAACGGCTCGCTGAACTGGGACAGTTGTCTCTCAGTCCAGGTTTTCTTATCTGGATGCTCTCCCCAGAGGCTTATGTTTCTGCAGCAATCTAAATCAGCCTAATCCCGTCAAGGAGGAAAGCCCTTATTTCTTTGCGGTCTGTCTTACATGCGTTGTTTGATTTCCTATTAACTCTATAATATCTGGGCACTATGGCTGCTGTTCAATGTTTAAATACTGTTTTTTTCACATTTACTGTGATGGTGAGTTTTTTCATTGCCTTCTTTTTAGCAACTTTGGAAAGGAAGTTATTCTTATAAAACAATCCTTTCTTTGCATCTTATTTTCATAATTCTTATTAATATATTGCTTGTTTAAATAGTTTGACCTACTGTCTATATATCCTTATACCACATATTACAGAGGATTTTTTTATCTATTTCCCATACACTTACCTTTTTGGATTTTTTACATGTTTAAGCAACAGGAACTTTCAAGATACTTTAGCTAAATAAACTATTGAATAAGCTAAACAGCTAAATAAAATGTGTTTTCTTTCCAGTCTTAATCTTCTTTCTTCTCTGGTTAAAAGAACACTTTGCATATTACAGCTATTCCACCAGCTGGTGTTACTCAGTATCATTATCCTTACTTTCTGGCAGACCTACTCTTTGTTCATGTAGTGGGGTTTTTTGTGAAGATGTTAGTATTTTCGTCAATAGTGTCCTGATTTCATAGGTGGTCCACAGGGCCCAGGTCTTCACCCTTGTAATACAGTTCGCCCATTTGACTTCAGGGTACACTGAATGCTCACAGGCAGCCACGGAGTGCTACACAGCTAACTGCTTGGTGGGGTGCAACTGTATTTGTTTGCCAGAAAGTTTCATAGCCTTTGTTTAAAGTGTGAAGCCACAAATTGTCCTGAAAAATCCAAGGCAGTTACTTGAAATCACTTTCAAAGACTAGGTAAGTTTATTCCTTATCTTAAGTTTGTTTCTGTCCCCAGTGTACAGCAACGTAAAACTGATATTTTGTGATTGCTCTGGATTTCAAATGTATGTATTTTAGATGACTGATAATTTTAGATCATGTAGAGAAGAATCCACATTCTCTGAATTTAGTTTGTCTAGCTTGCATTCATGTGTTAGGAAGCTGTACCTCTTCCGTGACCAGCTGAGCCATTAAACAATGAGCTGCTCCAGTTAAATCTCTCTCTCTGTTGACACATTTAAGTACCTAGAAATTGGTATCAGTGAGATTACTTTGCCTAGAATAAATCACGTCAAACGAGCTCATTTCCAGGTCTGTTTAGGTAACTGCTCCTGTGTATAGCAGAAAAGCCACAGGTGCCAGATATCGTGGTTTTAGAAAGACTTCTGGCATTGTTTCACACGACCATCTGTGTCACAAGCAAGTCACAGAAAAACATGAATGGATGAGTAAACAACTGGGTGTAAACTGGACCCAGAGAATATTTAGCAAGAGTACGTTGTTAACATAGCCAGATGCATCAAGCAGAATTCTGCAGTAGTATCTCCGTAGCACCAATTTGATATTTTCAGTTAAATAATTTGGATGGCAGAACAGACAACTTGCTTACCAAACCCACTGGCTGGGAGGGGCAGGAAGTGTTGGAGGATAGGGCTAGGATCTCAATGAACTTGGCAAATTACAAGAAGGAAAGAAAGCGATTCAAAGGACATGCTTTCACTCTCTGAAGAATTACCAGCATCACAAATGCGGGTTGTGGAATTACTGGTCTGATAGCATCGCTGTATAAACAGCCTTGGTGGTTAGCACGGATCACAAACCAAATAGGAGTCAGCCACGCTGCTACAAAAAAGGCAAATAACACCGGGGGCTATATAAAAAGGAATATTGTTTGCCAGGCAAATGAAGCTATTCTTCTGTTATGCCTGGGGCTAGTGAACCTTCAGCTGGAGTATTGTATTCTATTCTATAGCCAAATATAATTCTATATAGAATAGAGAATTAGGTTTATGAGGAAATATTGGAGGAACTGGAGCAGTTTGCACTAGAGAAAGGGGAAACCCAGAAGGGGAGCCCTGAATATGTGCACTGTATTTCTAAGGGAGAGGGCAATAAAGTCATCTCATCTGTTGAAAAGGCTCACTGGGCAACAGAGATCTGGGTTAGATGTTAGATGAACAGCTTTCTCATGGTGCAGATAAAAAACGAGTGAGAGATTACTATGGGGTATGACAACCTTGGTTTTTGAGTTTTAGGCACAGGTTGGACAAGTATCTATCAGAAATTACCTAAATATAATTGATCCTGCTTTTTGGGTGGGAGGAATGAGGCAATTCCCATCCGTGTTTTTCTGATATTCCTGTTTGAAGCCAAAGGTCATAATTTAAACACCTAAGTTAGATGTCTAAGTTATACATGTCAATACCAGCTAATTATCATCCCGAGACTTTTGCTTTCCATTTCTATTTACTGACTGGGAAAAAAATCTTAGTGGTTAATAATTCAACTCAGAAGCAGCTATAAAGTAGGCTCGCACCATGCTATGCAAACTTGTTTTGTTCAAACCTGTGTTTTCGAAGTCCCAGGCTTCTTTTGAGCACATACTGCCAGCTCTGCTAACGTCTAAACAGCTTATGATCAAGAGATTTGTCTGTTGGGCATTTAGGGTGATCCAGTTCATTTAATAAAGGCTGTATTGGAACACCCATTTAACTTACTGCAGAAAGGATGCTGGATGAAAAGGGGAAAGGAAAACTCAAATATTACTCATTCAGAAAATGCCAAAACTCAGGCTCTGAACAGCCTTTGATATTTGACCTTTACAGATGGCCTGTAATTAAGACTCTAATCCTTTAAACACTCAAACACACTTAACTTAAAGTTAATAGGATTAGTCACACGCCTGAAGTATACATGGCTGGAGCGAAAAAATGTTGCTGAGTACAGCTGATTAAAAACCTGCAATGAAGATACTTTCTGGTGGAATATTGTCTTGTATTTTCTCAATCTTTTCGAAACAGTTCTAGTCCCAAGTAATTTCCTAACATGAAAATATTTAATAAAAATAAAACTTAACCAAGTTCTTGCTTAAAAAGGTGTACATAAAAAGAATAAATCGACCTGAACTTCTTCAGAGCAGAAATTAGGGGTTCTTGGGAGATTTGAGAGGAGTTATTTTGGTTTTCTGGAAGATGTAGGTGTAAATTCAGACTTTTACAATACTTTCAAAGCAAGCTTGAGATTAAACATGCACAGAATCAGACAGATCAGGGAGTTACAAAAAGAGGAAAAAACATTTTCTAGCATGGTTTTTATTGAAACAGAAGTATCAGTTTGGCTTAAAGGCACAAAAGTTTCTTCTGTCACTGACAGACTAGCTGTACTTGGGAATCCTGACAAGCTTAGTCTGGGTCAGTTCATCACATTATAAATGTATGAAAAGATTACGAAGAATAAACACAACTTGGGAAGTGATTTAAGATACAGGGAGGACAGAGCTGTAGGCATACACATCACGGCAGTTCCCATTTGTTGTTGCACATCTGCCAGAAAAAGAAACTGGACCACATCAAGGCATCGCATTGGCGTGTAACACATGCTAGATCTGGGTTTAAGTGCAGGCTGGGAATCCTGACACAGCTCAGCATCATTTGCTACTGCCCTATAAAATGCCTGCGGCATACTTTTATACAGTGCTATTATTTGTCCCATTGGCATACACAGACATAAATCCCCTCTGCTGAGAGATAATGTGATATTACAGTATTGTCATATACAGCAAAAGGTAACGACTGTGGTTAAAGCTTTCCAAAAAGTGGCATGCAACAAACAACTGCAATGCCATCCCCCCTGGTCATAACTCCTCTTTTAGATGCAGGGAGGGATTTTCTCCACTCATCTTCAGGATTGCAGCCAGCAGAATAAAGATTTCATTTAGCCAAGTATTCCTGCCAACTCTAACACAGACCAAAGTGAGCAAACATAACAGCCGAAGAGCAACAATCATCGCTCTGTCAATACTGTTGTTGTTATATGGGAATCTGAGTCATACTAAAAGGCGTCTCAGGGAAGGGAGCAGTGGAGATACAAGAAATTCAAGACAGAGCAGGGAAATTTTGATTAAAGAAGCACCACAGCAACGATGGGGTGGCAGATAAGACTACCAGAAAATGGCATCATATCCTTCTTGATAGGGGGGTAACAGAATGCCAAAAATGAGAGAAAAATTGGTGAACCACTCACTGTCTGTGAAAAAGAGACTAGAAAGTCTTAAAATTAAAAAATACTTAAACTGAAAATTTAAAGAAAGTAATATATAGAGGGCGGAAGCCAGAAGAGGTGATCTAGGTCTGAGTCAGAATTTAAAAGTCAGTGCAGTGTCTTACGGAGATTAGAATTAAAAGGGGGAGAGAAAGATTAAGTTCTTACAGGACAAGGGGTTACATCAGGACTGTAGCCCAAGAGAAAGCAGTGGGAGATCAGGAGGAGTGTCTGCTCTGCACAGCGCCACGAAGAGATACCAGAGCAAGCATGACAGAAACAACTGCAGGTCTCCTGTAGTTCAAGAACTACAAAAGCCCCATGAGTTAACTGGTGTAGTGCCTCACTCCAACTGTCCTGTTCCTCCCCTCAATTATGGCCACACTGGGCATCTTTACACCAGGCTGCAACATGGCTTATAGCAACACCCAGAAAGGAATTTCAGATACAGAAAAAATAAAGTGAGGGCACAGAAGCAGCAAAGGGAGACTGGAAAAGGCAGGAAGCTGGAGGAACTGAAAGTGAAGCGTGGTCAAGCAGTATCAATGTTAAGAGAAAGAAGGATAAAATGAAGGAAAAAAAAGCTTCCTTTCAGCACCCAGGTTTCTACGAGCAGCAGTGTGGAGCAGAGGAATTTTTGTCAGATGGCTCTCGGGTAACAGTAATAGGAAAAGATCTGACAACAGAAGCAAGGGAAGAGTCTTCAGTCAGCTGGTGTTCTTGCACAATTTTCCAGGTTGTCAAAGACTTGGAAAAATATTTAAACACACAGACAGAGCGTTTTGTTTGGCCACTCCGAAGGTCAGCATTGCTCCTGGGTGCTCTGTTTATCAGGCGGTATTCACGCGGCCAGAAACACACCGCTGATGAAACTTGTGACGTCCCCAGAAGCCAAGCACCGTTTCTCAAGCCTTGACAATCCAAGAAAGATGGCTGCGGAAACTGAATGCATTTTCAGCTACGGGATTTCTGCTTAGCCGCCATCCCTTCAGCTGCTGAGCTGGCAGTTGGAGCCGACCTCGCAGCTGGGAACGCGAGCGGGATGTGGGCAGGTGTTGGGGCACGCCTCGGTGCAACCGGCCCTCACCCCAAACAGCTTTTCCCCTTTGAAACTCCACAAACCTCACCTCCACCGAAAGAGCAAGAGGCAGAGCCGCTATAAAATAAAATTAAAAATAAATTTTAAAAAGCTCGTAATTTATGTTGCTTTGTTGACGCATCTCTGTATCAAGGCCGGGGGCTGACAAGGTGTGTCCCTTGTGAAACTGCGGT
>NW_010548187.1:0-4578 GCF_000687285.1 Phaethon lepturus
TGGGGAGAGGGTGCTGGGGGGGCAGTGTGTGGGGAGAGGGCGCTGTAAGGGGTATGGAGGACAGGGACAGTGCGCGGGGGTGCTGTGGGCAGTGTGGGTCAGGGCGCTGGGGTGCAGGTGCTGTGCCGGAGGGCAGGGTTACAGGGGTGGTGCGTGGGGGAGCGGGTGCTGGGGGTAAGAACACTGCGCAGGGAAGAGGGTGCTGTACAGAGAGGGACAGTGCCTGGGGGACAGGGTGCTGTGCAAAGGGGCGTGAGGGACAGCCCATGGAAAGGTGTGTTGTGCAAAGCAGGGGCAGGGATGGTGCATGTGGGAGCTAGTGCTGCACGGAGTGGAAATGGGAGACAGTGTGTGGGGAGGGAGGACAGGGTGCTGTGCAAGGCGAGACAGAAATGGGGTGGGGGGGAGGCTGGGATAAATGGGGAAAAAGCTGTGCAAGACAGGAGAGATGATCTGTGTGTGACGGGAGTAAGTGCATGAGGGACTGGCGCTCTACACAGTTTGGTCTGGGTGCATGAGAGAAGGTTTGGGGCTCTCTGTGGATGGACTGGGTGCATGGGAAATGGGGAAGTATATGAAATTATTTGGGGTAGAGGACAGGAGAGTTGGGTGCTTGATGGGGAGTACGAGGAGGCACAGAGGCCGTGTGATGGAGGAGAAAGAGGCTGGAAATGAAGGATCAGGAGTCTCCTTCTGTAAATGGGTGGGTTTGGTGTTTGTGTGAATGCCCTGGAGGATCAGGCCTGTGTGCCTGGAAAAGGTCCATGTGAAGAGGACATATTGTTTCGAAGGGGTGGGAAGGAAAACGAGTGTGGGGAATGTGTATAAGGAGAAAGAAACATAAGCAGGAAGCACAGGAAGGAGCTTAGCAGTGAAACAAGGGGGTCTGATGGATTGTATGGCTGTGGAAAGATTGTACGGCTGAAGAAAAAGGAGTTGTGGTGGAGAGTTTGGGAGGTTGCTGTAGAGTAGGATTTGTCCAATGCCATTCCCATCTTCCAACTCAGAGTGCCGGCATTACTTTTTTTCATAGCTCATGAGCAGCTCTTGTATCCTTCACTTTTTCCTGTAGTGATGTGGAGACTACATTTTTAAGGGCTTGTACTGCTTTTTCCCTCCTACCCAAAATTATGGAGGACAGATGGCATGCCAGTGAGAGTGCATTTTGGGATGCCTTTATCCTACAAAAAATATCAAAAGGAAAAGAGAGAACTGCACCATACTGATGCTTTTTTCTTCTGGATGAATTGCACAGTACTTTCTTAAGTTCCTTTAAGGGACCCTTTCCCTTTAGTGCAAGTCCTGAGATGCTGCTGTTGGCTAACTTTTTTTGAGTGCATTAATTCTTTGGTCTTGTATAGTTAGTTAGTTACTTGTCATATTTTACTCCAAAAAATAATTCTAGGACCCATGAAGACAGATAAGCGCCGTGAGGATAGGTGGGTGTGTAAAAGTGAAAATGTAATTGGAGCACGTGCTAGCATGCCTACGGTAGCTTTATCTGACTGGCACAAATCAGCTTCACTTTGTGTTCATACTGTGATCTTCTAGCAAGTCTCCATGTGTGGTAATGTATGTATTTTGGTGAAGTGTTGCTTGCAGAAACAATAGAACAGGACTTTCAAAACAATGCTGTTTGTAGATTTGCTACGTTACTGTGAAGAGGAGCGTTATTGCATGCAGTAAATATTTTAAGGAAATTTTGATATGTCTGGTTTATGCTAGTATAATTTTTTATGTTCCAAAACAGACGCTTCTGTTGTGAATAATTTTTTTCGCTTGACTTAAACTGAGTGATACAAGGTAATCTGAAAAGATGTATTTCTGCTGCAATAACAGTGTCTTCGTGATGTAAGCTTGTTTATTATGCTTGTCTGACACTGATTTAAGCCCTTGTGAATGGGGAGAAAAGTCCTTTCCTGTGTAAGCAAGACAGAAATTGTAACTCTGAGTGTTCTGCTGGCTGGAGAACTTCTACTGGAATGTATATTTCTTTTAAGTCAGAAAACACATACTTGCTGAAAGCAACATTTTCAGGTAAGCTGTAGCTCTCAGTGACTTTTCTAGTTATGTAAGCAGGTTTCCATTGAAGTTGCCAGTTTTTAACACCTTTTCCTGACAACTTTGTAGCCTCTTCAGGTCTGTGGCTCTGAGGGATCCTCTGTGTATGGAATGCCTTGGGCTGAGGCTCCTCAGACCGTAGTCTGGTGTTCATGAGCAGCCCTGCTGTGTGGAGCATTTGCAGTCTCAAAGGTGCCTGGGCTACTGTTCTTGAGACCCTGGCCCTTGGCCAGTAAGGCTGGGTGACTTGGAGACCACTGTCTAGGTTTTGCAAGGTGTGAGAGCTGTCAGGGTCTCTGTTGCAGAGCTGGGCTCGTGCAGTCTACAGAGTTCAGAGCTTCTGGTTGTGCAACAAGATTCCACAAACCCTTCCAAGATTCACAAGGGCTTCAATTTTTGTGCTGATATATGTTGAATAGTTATAGATGCCTTTATTCATAATTTATTTTCATCTTAATCGTAAAGAAGCAAAAGGGAATGGAAAGCACTGAGATACTGTTACCTACTTCTCTACATCCAGCAAAACCTCTTATTTTGCCAAGCTACGTGTTAAGGATTTAGAATCTTGCATTTGTTTGCTGAAGGAGGAAGAGAGTCCCACACTTCTGTATTAATACGAAGTGGCCTGTCTAGATCATGCCAAACCCTTGCTAGTAAGCCCAGCAACCTCACTGTAAAACATGGGAAATTCCTTCTTTCGGTCTCTTAGGGTTGGAAGAAGGTATGAGTTCACAGCTAAGTTTTCCCAGGCAGTATTTACATTCAGCTATTGGGTGTAGGAACCCACAGCCTCAACAGTGATGCCTTTCAAAGAGAAGTTTGGTATAGCCAGTGTTTTCCAATGCACGTGTTTGAGTCTCTCTCTTTCCGTTGTTTTGACAGTTTTAACAACTGAGCATCAGTGTGCTGTGAAAGGGTGGGCTTGTGCTTGGATATGACTGAAAGACCTTGCTTTGCTGCTGTAGCGAGGTCTGGGGCAGTGCAGGCTAGTAAGTCTGTTGGGCAAAAGGGCAGAAGCAGTGAAGGACAAAAAGGATGTCCAGGTAAATACAGGGGAAGAATGTGTTTTGACAAAGTGAAGGCATGCCTTGCAGATCTTTTGGAGGTTTCTGAAGAAGTCAGTAAGTGGATGAAGCAGATTATTGGTTTTGCAAAAGAAGATCAGCAAGATCCTTCACCAGAAGCTTTTAAAGAATCTGAGCTGTCATGGGTGTAAGGGGAAGTCCTTAGAGAACAGAGTAACTAGTCAGATTATAAGAAATGTAGACTAGAAATAAATAGTAAGTCTCCTGAAGGAGGTGCCAGTGAAGTTCCATAGGATCTGGGCTGATGATCTGGAAAACAGGTGAGTGGTGAGTTAATGAGGCTTGCTGGCAACACTAAATTATTTGGGGTAGTAAAGACTGTAGAAGGACCTGTTGCTCTTAGTAGCTGGGTGGTAGGATAGCAGATGGGATCGAGAGTTGCAGAGAGTGTTAGGATCGTTCCTTTCTTCCACATGTGGGATGGTAGCATCTGGCTGGCTGATATATCTTGGGAAAGAGAGCCCTAGGACTTAATGGATAGCTCTGTGAAAAACATTTAGCTCAATGTTCATTCGCAGTTGTGGTGGGTTGACCTTGATGAAATGCCGGGTGCCCACCAAAGCTGCTCTATAATTTCTCTACTCAGCTGGACAGGGGAGAGAAAGTATAATGAGAAGCTTTTAGGTCAAGGTAAGGACAGGGAGATATAACTTGCCAATTACAATCATGGGCAAAATAGACTCAAATTAAATTATCCCTACTCTGAATTAATTGTGAAAAAATTAATGACAACTAAAAACCAAATCTTAAAACACCTTCCCCCCACCTCTCCCTTCTTCTCAACTTCACCCTCAATTTCCTCACCCTGAGCAGCACAGGGGACAAGGAGTGGGGGTTGTGATCAGTTCATCACACATTGTCTCTGCCGCTCCTTCCTCCTCAGGGGGAGGATTCCTCACGTTCTTCCCCTGCTCCAGCATGGGGTCCCTCCCACAGGAGACTATCATCCATGAACTTCTCCAACATGAGTCCTTCCCACAAGCTGCAGTTCTTCATGAATGGCTCCAGCATGGGTCCTTTCCACTTGTTGCTTCCACAGGATGTCATCCTTCAGGAGCAGACTGCTCCAGTGTGGGCTTCCCATGGGGTCAAAGCCTCCTTCAGATATCCACGTGCTCCAGTGTGGGGTCCTCCACAGGCTGCAGGTGGAGATCTGCTCCTCTGTGGAGCTCCATGGGCTGCAGGGCGACAGCCTTCCTCACCATGGTCTTCACCAGAGGCTGCCGGGGAATCTGTGCTCCAGTGCCTAGAGCATCTCCTGCCCCTCCTTCTACACTGACCTTGATGTCTGCAGAGCTGTTTCTCTCACATATTCTCATTCCTCTTTCCAGCTGCAGTTGCTGTTGCTGTTTTCCCCCCTCCCCGCCCCCTTAAATAACGTTATCCCAGAGGCACTGCCACCATCACTGATGGGCTTGGCCTTGGCCAGCAG
>NW_010548187.1:4632-14035 GCF_000687285.1 Phaethon lepturus
GGTCAGACACAGGGGAAGCTTCTAGCAGCTTCTCACAGAAGCCACCCCTGCAGCCCCCTGCTACCAAAACCTTGCCACACAAACACAATACAGCAGTACAAAAAAACAGAGTGGGGAGGAGAATGTTAGAAGTTATCAGGAAAAGAATATGAAAGCATATACATATGCTGTTACATACTCACAGCACTATCCTTCAACCAACCACCCCAACATCTGCTGGAAAAGTAGCACAGTGAGCTGTAGGCAATCCAGGAGGCTCTTGGAGTGCATGGAGGATAACTGCCTATGCCAGGTAATGGACAGCCCTACCAGAGGGAATGCCATACTAGACCTGTTAGTCTCCAGTACCTGTGAGCCAGTTGATGACATCAGGATTGGAGCCAGCCTGGGCTGCAGTGATCATGCACTGGTGGAGTTCACAGTCCTGAAGGATATGGGGCAGGTGAAGTCCGGACCCTGAATTTTAGGAAAGCAAAATTCCAGCTCTCCAAGGAGTTAGTCAATAGAAACCCCTGGGAAATTGCCCTTGGGGACAAGGGAGCAGAACAGAGCTGGCAGATCTTTCAAGATGCTTTCCACAGTGTGCAACAGCTCTCAATCCCTGGTTATAAAAAATCAGGAAAGGAAGGCAAGAGGCCAGCATGCCTGAGTGGAGACCTGATGGGCAAACTAAAGGGCAAGAAGGAAATGCACAGGCAGTGGAAGCAGGGACACGTATCCTGGGCTGAGTGAGTACAGGGACGCTGCCCAGTTATGTAGGGATGGGGTCAGAAGGGCCAAGGCACGGCTGGAGCTGAACTTGGCAAGGGATGCAAAGAATAATAAGAGGGGCTTCTATAGGTATGTTAGTCAGAAAAGGAAGGTCACAGAAAACATATCCCTTCTTGATGAGCAAGACTGTCAGAGTGGTAACAACGGATGAGGAGAAGGCTGAGGTACTCTATGACTTCTTGCCTCAGTCTTCACTGGCAGTGTCTCTTCCCACACCTCTCGAGGGGATAGACTGCAAAATGGGGACTGGAGGAGCGAAGTCCCTCCCACTGTAAGAGAAGATCAGGGTTATGACCACTTGAGAAACCTGAACATACACAGGTCTATGTGATCTGATGAGATGCATCGCAGAGTCCTGAGGGAATTGGCTGATGTAGTTGCCAAGCCACTCTCCAGGATGTTTGAGAGGTCATAGCAGTCAGGTGAAGTCCCTGGTGACTGGAAGAAGGGAAGCATTGCACCCATTTTTAAAAAAAGGTAGAAAGGAGAACCCTGGGAACTACCGATCTGTCAGCCTCACCTCTGAGCCTGGGAAGATCATAGAGCAGATCCTCCTAGAAGCTCTGCTAAGGCACATGGAGGACAGGGAGGTGATTCAAGAAAGCCAGCATGGCTTCACCAAGGGCAAGTCTTGCCTGACCAACCCAGTGGCCTTCTATGATGGATTGACTACATCAGTGGACAAGGCAAGAGCTACCGATGTCGTCTATCTGGACTTCTGTAAGGCCTTTGACACATTCCCCCACAGCATCCTTCTCTCCAAATAGGAGAGATATGGATTTGATGGTTGGACTGTTGGGTGAATGAGGAATTGGTTGGATGGTCACATGCAGAGGGCTCTCCGGGTCAACGGCTCAATGTCCAGATCGAGATCGGTGACAAGTGGTGTCCCCCAGGGGTCCGTATTGGGACTAGTACTCTTTAACATCTTCATCAGTGACATAGCGGGATCGAGTGCACCCTCAGCAAGTTTGCAGATGACACCAAGCTGAGTGGTGTGGTTGACACCCCACCTGAGGGACGCAATACCATCCAGAGGGACATGATGCCGTCCAGAGGGACCTGGACAAGCTCGAGTAATGGGCCCATGTGAACCTCATGAGGTTCAACAAGTCCAAGTACAGGGTCCTGCACCTGGGTTGAGGCAACCCCTGGTATCAATACAGGCTGGGGGGTGAGGAATTGAGAGCAGCGCTGCTGAGAAGGACTTGGGGGTACTGGGGGGTGGAAAGCTCAACATGGGATGTGAGCCTGCAATGTGCGCTTGTAGCACCCAAGGCCTACTGTATCCTGGGCTGCATCCAAAGCAGCATGGCCAGCAGGGAAAGGGTGGTGATTCTGCCCGTCTACTCTGCTCTGGTGAGACCCCACCTGCAGTGCTGTGTCCAGCTCTGGAGCCCTCAGCACAGGAAAGACATGGACCTCTTGGAGCAGGTCCACAGGAGGCCACAGAAATGATCAAGGGGGTGGAACAGCTCTGCTGTGAGGACAGGCTGAGAGAGTTGGGGTTGTTGAGCCTGGAGAAGAGAAGGCTCTGGGGAGACCTTATTGTGGCCTTTCAATACTTAAAGGGGGCCTATAAGAAAGATGGGAACAGACTTTTTAGCAGGGCCTAAAAAGTCAGTTGTGATAGGACAAGGCGTAACAGTTTTAAACTAAAAGAGGGTAGACTTAGACAAAATTGTACAATGAGGGTGGTGATGCACTGGCACAAGTTGCCCAGAGAGGTGGTAGATGCCCCATCCCCGAAACATTCCAGACCAGGTTGGACGGGGCTCTGAGCAACCTGCTCTAGTTGAAGCTGTCCCTGCACATTGTGGGGGGGGGGGGGTTGAACTAGATGGCCTTTAAAGGTCCCTTCCAAACCAAACTATTCTATGATTCTGTCTGCAACTTAAGTACTGTGTGTCGTTCTGGTATGTTTTTCTCTTTCCTTCCACCTCGAGAAAACCTCTAATAGAACTAGAAAAGATAGAGAGGAAGATGGGGTGATCAAGAGGAGGGCTTCTTGAGGAGCTTCTCAGTCAGAATGACTGAATAGACTCAGCCTCTTCGGGCTGGAAAAGATTGAATGGGGACATAGTAGAGGTCTGTAAACACAGTAGAATAACATTGCAAGGATGAGACATAATGGAAAAACTAGAGAGCACTAAGAAATCTAGCAGCTAGCTTATTTTAAAGGTAGTGGTAGGAGGTTCAGAAGCATTAGGAGGTTTTGGTTTTGTTTTGTTTTTTGTTTTGTTGTTTTTAAGAAAAAAAATTAAATTGTGAATCTTAAGTTGTGGATTTTAAAAATTTACATGAGTTAAAAAATGATTGTGCAAACAGAATAAAAATATGTCATGGCCATTAAAAAAAGATACTATTTCTGGCTCAGGAAATCCTTGAGCCACAGATCTCTAGACTCTGGAAGATTGCATGAGAGAAGTATCACAGCAAGCTTTCCTCCTGTGTTTTGTGTTCACTTGTAGGCATGTGTATTAATGGTGTTTACTATTCAGAGGTAGCATACTGGACTAGATAGTCCTTTGGTCTGACTTGGCAAAGCTGAGTCTTCAGAAGAAGATCATGTTCTTTGAGCTCTACAAAGATGCTTTTGAGGATTTTGGCCATTCTTTTAAAACCAGACTAAGAATTGGGAGACTATGGTTTTGCAGCAGAAAGTGTAGGTGTCCCTAGGTACTAATACTGTTTTTTTTTCAGCTTGTGTTTTGGGAAGTGATGGGCACAAATCTCCTCTATTTTTAAAGTTATATGGGCATGTTCTCTCTTGAAAATGCATAGCAAATTCTTCTGATCTCCTTATGAGAATTTGGTAGTAGAGATATTTACAATTGTGAGAGTCTGTGATAAGATGTCCAAAAATGCAGAGTGCAAGGCAACAATTTATTTAGAGTAAGGTTTATGAAATTGCTTATGCAGTGCTTTGTAATAAGGACCATTGGAATATTCCCTGATGGTAGTTGGGGCATATAAAAGGAGATAGCATGCTTATATAAAGATGCAGAGAGAGCTAGGCCATCCCAGTCCTGTTAAGATGCCCTTTTGGAGATGGGCATGACGTGTCTGTCAGCATAACACCAGTGCTCTTCATTGCCATGGTCATGATAGAAATGGAAGATATGATTGCAGTTTAACCTAATCCCAGAATTCTTATTAATGCTGTCTGTTTCGGGGACTGACAAGTCATCTCTTCTTGTGAGGTACCCGTTGCTTGCTGGGTCTTGAGCTGGTAAGTTCTTTCGCTAGCAAGGGGATACCTTCTTCATTTTCTAGAAAGGGGCTACTGTGTATCCTTCTGTTTATCTTCTGGTCCTCACAAAGCACAAGCTAGCAAAAGCTTTGGTAGGCCCCATGCTGGTCCAGCTAATTATAATTCCTAGTTCTCTTTCAAGTGGTCACAACTAGGTAAGTATAGCTTGAGGCTTAACCCTGGACATGATATACTCTTGAAGCTTGTGAAGGCTGTGTGTTGAAATTGAGTTTCTGAGCTTGACTGATTTGACTCTGGAAAAGTCTGCAGATGCTAGTGGGAAAGGGTTGTTGTGCACATTTGAGGTCCTGGGAACTCTGTTATTTGCACAGGAAATGTTTGAGGCATGTGCGTTTCCTAGCTGAGTCTAGTTTTGAAGAATAACTATCCACATTATAATTGGTAGCCAGTTCAGACTGTCTCAAACTAGCCAAAAGATGTTGCTCTTTGTGTTGTCTTGTCAAATTTGGGGAGCATTTGAATTAAAATTCCTCATTCTGTTAATTGGAATGAATGCATCTTGGTCGGGTTTTTTCTTCTTCATACCCAAGTTGTTAAGAGACTCCTATCAGTCATAACATTTGAGTGCATCCCAGCATGAAGTACAGCCACACAGGGTCTGAGTGAGCTATGTTTCTCCCCCTCCATTATACTGTAATTGCATCCTGGAAGAGGGAGCTCCACCAAGCCCTTTTCAAGTCTGCATTGTTTTTTCGCAGCTGCTTTTGCAGAAAGGCAAGTTGAGAGTCATGCGCTGTGTTTGAAGGCGGTGAATTTTCTCATCACTGTGTCTGGGTGGGAGTCCCTTGTCTTGTGGTAGTTGTTGGGAGAAACTGTTTTCACAAGTATTTTCCCTGAGGCTGACAGGAGAAAAAACAAGTATAAAGCTGAAGAGAGTGAGGGGAAGAAAGCTCAACATGGTGCAAAAACTGATAGTCCAGATCCCTCATCAGGTTTTTGTTTAAAGAAGCTGAGAAAGTGGAAGTCGAGGGCTTCAATCTGACGCTAATCAAAGGAGAAGAAACCAGTCCCACCTGAGAGAGCTGATGTGCAGGCAGTGCAGCGGCAAGCTGGAAGACAGCTGCGAAAATGCAGGGTGAGAAGAGGGTACTGCAAGGCGTACTGAGCTTGTGATCCTGAAACATACTGTGTCTGGGGAAGCTCAGCTTCTGTTGTTCTAGAAATTGCCTTTAAATGCTTTGTGGTAAGTTGAGAAAAATAGCATCTGATAAGCTGCTTGGGTGCAAACCATAAAGCAGTCTGGAAACCCGCCCTGCAGAAATGTTAGGGATCTGTGTGTGTGGTCTGGTAGCAGAAGAGCTGCCTGCTTTGCCAGGCAGTGCTGCCCCTTTGCTGCCCCTGATCAGCTTCTCTCCGGGGCTCCCCCGACCCTGCCCACAGCCCTGGGCTCCATGTCAGACCCCGGGGATGTCAGCCCCTGCCCCAGCGATGCTGCAGCAGGGCTTATCTCCAGCTCCCCTGCTCTGCCCAGCTATGGGCCCTGCTGAGCCAGACCCGTGTCCCACCTGGCCTCAGCCTGTCCCTATGGCCCTGCCCGGCCATACTGGGGATGTGTCTGATCGTGGTTCCTCTTACTGGGCCTGATCCTGATCCCCACGTGCAGGCTGACGTCCCTCCTGGCCTCGCCCATCCCTGGATCCACAGGGGTGTCCGATGCCCTGGGCTGTGGCTGCTCCTGGCCTGTTACAGAGTTCAGGGTCACATCTCTAATAAAAATTTAGATCAGCATTATTTTTCAGAAGCTTTTAGCTAGCCCTTACTTAGCACATGTCTTCCTCAACCAGCTGCCTATTTTTTACAAAACTGACAGAAACTTTGTAGTTTTGAGACCTCCGTCCCCTTCTCAGGTTTGTTTGAAACTGGGCAGAGAGACGAGAGGGGTGGACAGCACTGCTGTGTGCACCATTTTCCCAGGGGAAAACAGGATAAAAAAATGGAGGTTAGCATGGTGAAATGCAGCCTCCATAGTCTGAGACGACAGAACTGTGGGATGGAGAAGACAAGCTGGTGGAGCTTGGGGCATTTCTGAACTCCATCTAAGACCTACAGGATACTACTTCAGGAGGAGGGTTATGGAGTGATCGTAGGCTGGCCACCGTGTGGGATTCTTGCCCCACAGGACTTACCCTGCCTTTGGGAACCCAGGTGAATGTACATCACTGGTGTGTCTGTGAGATTGAACAGCGTGACGGTCTTGAATCAGCTGTACTATTGGTTGATATGGTTGATTGCTTGGAATTTCTATTTGTTTTGGTGGCTTTTCATTAACAATACATAATAAACTAAATTACTAATGCATATTCTCTTCTTTAAATGCTAGGTTCACATTTGTTATTTGAGATTTACAGTAACTGGTGTGAATTAAAGTCTTCTAACTTACTCTTACATAGTGGCTAGGCCAGGAGGTTTTAGGATGGTGACGACTGTAAAGACATATTTATAGAAATGGGAGGCTGCAAGGGGCATTGACAGCATTAGTCCAGCTTCAGCACCGAGTCAGGATCATGTAGCGCTCATGGCACTTGCACAGCATACATATATTATGACTCTCTCTCTCCAAATGTACATGAGTTTGCAAGATACTAATTTGAGGCTGGTGGGAAGCATGTTGCTTGTGGAAGGTTATCTGCTTGCTTTTGCTCATAGGGAGAAAGGAAAGTTGTGAACTAGTAGTCCTTAACACACCAACATGTGTTAACACACAACAACTTCTAGTGTAGGAGGCCCCACAACATTTGTAAGTAGGCTATTTCAAATAGAATATCAAGGAAAGGTTTCTTCCTGCTAATACAGTTTTTGTTGCAAGCAAATTACAAGCAACTTACTACAGTGACCCATTTGCACTGCCATAAACACTGAATGTCTACCCTACTCTGCAGCGTCCCTTGACAAATTTAATGTAGCTTACCCTTTAGTAAAGCTATGGTATGTTTGATTTCTCAGGTGTGCCTGTGAAGCTTACCGGAAGGTTTTTTATGTGTACTATTTTACATTGACCATTGCATTGGTCAAAGTATTTCAGTCCTTTGGGATCTGTGGAATTGGAAAGTTATGGTCAGCAAACTGGAAAGACTGGGACTAGACACAGGGAAGAAAAAGCTTTCATAAAATTTAAGCTAAGCTTACTAGCCATTCATCTTCTATGCCTTTTTTTTTTCCTCTAGAAGTTTCTAAGCTGGACTCTTAATGTCACAGTAAGTGCTAGTTAGTTGGTAAAGAGGATGAACTCTGTGTTTATATCAGATTCTGTGTTAATGTCAGCAAAGTTTCTCTTATTTGTGGTCCAGATTTCTAGACATGACACTAATTCACAGTTAATTTTAAATATGTAGAGTGGTTATGATGTATTTTGTATGGATATCCTGGGTTTGCAGACCTTTTGGGAAATCCTGAAGAGTGTTCAGCTCTTTTACTTTGTGCTAGCTTTTCTCATTACAAAACTAATTCCTAATCATGTTGTGCTGGGAAGGAAGAGGGGAAACTTGCATCTACTTCAAGCAAAAAAATTATTATCCATTATACATGTTAGTGAGGTGAACTGAACCAATTTTTGCTTCTCTTCTGAAATCCTCCAGGTGGCAATCTTGCATCAGAGTTAGTGTACAGTGGTGTGTGGTTTTTTTTTCCCCTCGCATTGAGTCTTTTATATGCTGTCCTTTTGATGGCAACAATGCTTGCTTGAAGCACTGCAGTGTATACTGCTGTCAGTTGTGAAAACGCTGAATCGTGCACGTAACTTGGACACAGACTGGTTTCATAGACTTGTGCAGCCCTAAACTTGGGCGTGGTGGACACAACAGTGTATTTAACTGGTTGGTTGGTAGTTAGGAAAATAAGCCCATAGCTAGCTAGCTATGATGGAGTAGATTAAAATTTTGTCTATGTAAGTTTATTCAGCAGTAGCATTTCAGCAGGCTGTGGCATGTGCAGATCTGTTAACTTCCCTGTAAAAATGGCTGAGGAAAGAATTATTTTGGTTGCAGACTTAGTAGTTTTGTGCGGTCGGAAAACTTTAATCACATAATTTTGCTATTGTAGGCATGAATTGTAGTGGGACATTTACTTACTCTCTTTTTGACTTTTATAGTCTGACTTAAGTAGGAAGCTCATTAACTTTTTATATTAGATTATCTAGTCTACCCTGATTATGACACGGTGTGATGCAGACTGCATTCTTTATCAAACCCGGATTTTATGCTGGGTCTGTAAATACATGGGTTTTAAACTGAAGGTTTTTCTCCTACCTTGTCCTGAAGAAAAGCCTGGTGTTTTTTGGTTTTAATTTCACAGGGAAGGATTTGGTAGGACTGGTCCTATCAAATAGCAGATACACTTCAGTTCAAGTTGCAAGCAGCTTCATTCCCTGTCTTCACTTGCTCATTTATGTAGATGAAACAAAATCCATAATGCTGGGACTGAATCTGTTTCTTCTCCAGTTGCTGAATTTGAAACGTAGCATGTTGCTAACTCTCAGAAAAGTGCCCTTTAAGCTGCAGATGCCCAAGTGGCTGCTGTTTGGCTCCTCTGTATGGAGGGAGGAATTTAGTGCTGTTCCTGCTATCTGTCTTCTTTTTGTTGCCGTTCAAGGTTACCACAGGCTTTAAGCTCCTTTTACTGCTAGCGGAACATTTTTGTAGAGAAGACAAGTAATGTGACTTCCTTCGTTAAGTGAGTCGATGGAGCAAGAGACAGCCAAGGTGCCTGGGTCTGACCCTGCATATGGCAGCTGCGCTCCAGACTGCGCTGCGAGGAGCAGACATGGGGATGGCTGCTTTTGGCTGCTTGAGGGACAGTCACTGTAGTTCAGTGCTTGAGTAATGCTGGGTTACGGACTGAGTCTGGACCTGTGTAAGCTTTGACTGAGTATCACAGAATCATTAAAGTTGGAAAAGACCTTCAAGATCTTGAAGGCCAACCGTTAACCCAATACCACAATGCCCTCTAAACCATGTCCTGAAGTGCCACATCCACATGTTTTTGGAACACTTCCAGTGATGGTGACTCCACCCCCTCCCTGGGCAGCCTGTTCCAATGCTTGACCACTAGGTGAAGAAATTTTTCCTAATATCTAATCTAATCCTCCCATGGTGCAACTTGAGGCCATTTCCTCTTGTCCTATCGCTAGTTACTTGGGAGAAGAGACCAACACCCTCGTCGCCACAACCCCCTTTCAGGTAGTTGTAGAGAGCGATAAGGTCTCCCCTCACCCTCCTCTTCTCCAGACTGAGCAACCCCAGTTCCCTCAGCCGCTCCTCATAAGACTTGTTCTCCAGACCCCTCACTGGCTTTGTTGCCATTCTCTGGACACCCTCTAGCATCAGAGACACCCACTCAGCATCCTTCTTGTAGTGAGGGGCC
>NW_010548188.1:0-28039 GCF_000687285.1 Phaethon lepturus
CAACTCTACAGGCTGGGGGAGGAGTGGCTGGAGAGCTGCCCGGCAGAAAAGGACGTGGAGGTGCTGGTTGACAGCCGGCTGCACATGAGCCAGCAGTGTGCCCAGGTGGCCAAGAAGGCCAACAGCGTCCTGGCCTGTATCAGAAATAGCATGGCCAGCAGGAGTAGGGAAGTGATCGTGCCCCTGTACTCGGCACTGATGTTCAGTTTTGGGCCCCTCACTACAAGAAGGTTGTTGAGATGCTGGAATGTGTCCAAAGAAGGTCAACGAAGCTGGTGACGAAGGGATCTGGAGCACGAGCCTTGTGAGGAGCGGCTGAGGGAACTGGGGTTGTTCAGTCTGGAGAAAAGGAGGCTGAGGGGAGACCTTATCGCTCTCTACAACTACCTGGAAGGGGGTTGTGGTGACATGGGTATTGGTCTCTTCTCCCAAGTAACTAGCGATAGGACGAGAGGAAATTGCCTCAAGTTGCGCCAGGGGAGGTTTAGACTGGATATTAGGAAAATTTCTTTATTGAGAGGGTGGTCAAGCATTGGAACAGGCTGCCCAGGGAGGTGGTGGAGTCACCATCACTGGAAGTATTCAAAAAACATGTGGATGTGGTGCTTCGGGACATGGTTTAGTGGTCATGGTGGTGTTAATGGTTGGACTTGATGATCTTGAAGGCCCTTTCCTACCTTAATGGTTCTGTGATTCTGTGAATCTGTTATGGGCTCTCATGTAATATGAGAACTCCTTGTTGTTCTATATGAAATGCCTATTTCTGTCTCATTTTCTTTGAACATTCGCAGCACTGGCCAGCACCTTTGCTGGTCACTCTGTCATCTCCTTCTTGATGAAAATACTGACAGTAGAAATCCCTCAAAGAAGCAAAGACAACAAAATCACAGATCTGTTCTGGGTAGGATGTATTCTCTCTCTGGAGGTGAAGGGAGAGCTCCTGTTGCATCCTAAGGGCTTGGTCATTTTCTGGTATCAACCTAAGCTCAAAGGCCTAGGTTTAATCCACTTGACCTTCATGACCTGGGAATCCAAGAGCCCAATCTAAAAGCCCAATTTCCTTTTGGAAATACCTCACTTTGTGTTTCTAGATAGACACTCAGGAAACCAGAGACTGCTGATCTGGTATCATAGGCTGGTTCCTAATATCAGGCCATCTTCCACTGGGTGGGTTATAAGACGCTCAGGTAAAATGGGCAGGATCTGTCAATAGATTAGAAATAAAAACTCAGGCTCATAAATATTCTATTTGCCCCAGCTTGTCTGTAATATTACCCTTTCCTTTTGTGCTGCAGATATAAAAACAAAACAAAATGGCCAAACCCACTTCTTGTTTACTGCACAAAAGTGAGAGTAACAATAATGAAAAGGTTGCTTCTGTCCTATTTGGCAGTTTAGGGAAATACAGTTAACTTAGTGTTTGCAGTTTCTTGCTTAGCTTTAGATAAATCCATAGTTGGGGAAGTCCAAAGTGCATCTTGCATGGTAAATACTGGAGTACAATTAGGCAAAGCCTGCATGTGGCAGAGGAGGAAATAATAATAATAATAATATTTCAAGTGGCAAAACAGAGAAATTTGAGTGCCCACTTTTGAAGACATTTATTTACATATGTCACAGAGTGTTAAACTACATATGGAGCAACAGAAGAGCATGTTAGTGAGAGAGATGGAGACAAAGAGTAGTTATCTCCTGAGATGCTCTTTTCATCTAGAAAGCAGTTGAGTCCTGCTCAGAAGCTGCGCCAGCTCACCCAGCACACCCGGTTTCTCACCTTACAGAGTGTGGCAGCCCTCAGCCCGATCCTGAACAGGATCTCTGAAGAAAACAATGTGGGGAGGTAGAAAAAGATCTCGGATTCGTAATGGACTCAGACCTGTGCTTAACTGATAGTCTAGAAATCTCTGTTGCATCATCCACTGAGTCTAACCCATGCATGCATCAGAAGCACAATATCTTTCTAAGGTCTAAAGACAAGCCTGAGTTATTAAGCAGTGTATCAATATATCAGCCTAGGCCTTTCTCTGAACTAATGTTTAGGTTTGGCTGGCTTTCTAGGTGAATGAAGTTTGAGTTACACTTACCTACAGTACCAGAGTGAAGGGTAACCATTAAAAGTATAAGGATGAACAAAATATCGCTGCCCAGGAAAAGAATATTTCTGTATAGGAATGAGGAATCATTGATCCAAAAGAGTTCAATGCCTTCCAGAAATTACTTGTGTTGCCTTGTGACTGATTAAAACCCAGAGAGTGAATGAAGCAGACCTTCTTTGGACACTAACACTATGATTTTGGATGTTTCTCAATGCCAAAAAGTTGTAGCAGGGTCTTAAATCTATAAAGACTCTGAGGTCTACTTATTTCATCCTCATGGACAACCAAAGAGTTACTAAGCCATGAGATCTGAAAACATCCAAAATAGAAAGTTTTATTTCACAGAATCGTAGGATCATAAAATAAATCATAGAATCATAGAATGGTTTGGGTTGGAAGGGACTTTAAAGATCATCTAGTTCCAACCCCTCTGCCATGGGCAGGGATACATTCCACTACATCAGGTTCTCAAAGACCCATCCAACCTGGTCTTGAAGACTTCCACTTTCAAACTATGACACTGAAAGCTAAGAATATATGGCAGTAGTGGTCAATAATAAACAACAATTTTATTTTTTAAACTCTAAAAGCTTCACTCCCTTACACACATACACATGTTTTAGCTTGGAAAAAAATGCAAAGGCACAGAAATATTTACTTCAAATGGCAACAGAGTTGCAGTACATTATTGTAGAGTCTGCTAGCCTCAGAAAAGTAGATGATACATTATGCCATTCCTTCTCTTTGTTTGATGGCAGCCACAGGACCCAGCAGCTAAGTAGTGACAGAAACATTGCTAGTGACATCTGGCTCCTTGGCAGGTTCCTCTGGCAGCTCTTGAGTCGCCTCTAGGCTTGTCACATGGTCAGTTTGTTGATGGGCTGCCTACAAGCTACAGATTATTTGGTAAAAATCGTTATAAAACATTGGAGGCATATGGAATTTTTTGGAGTTGTATCATAAACCCTTTGTCCAATATAGCTAACATTTCTAAGATTGACTACTGGTTGGAAACTTGTTTCCAACTACATGTTGGAAAACTTTGTTTGGGCACAGTACGTCCCAGATTTGTGATGAAACGGGCAGATTTTATAAGTACATTTTGTCTGTGTGCACCACTTTCCTCACCCGTGAATTGCTCTGAAGCCAGTGTTTTTGTCTGAGAGCTCTGCTGCACAAAATACAGTCCGCACAACATAATGGAAAAGCTTAAAGGGACTAGATTGCAGAGCAGCTAGAACAATCAAGTGGCTGTGAAAGAACTAGCTACTATATTCATCTTTGAACTTCAAAAGGCACTGGGTTAATCAAAAAGGTAGGCACTATGGTTACTACCATAAGTGACATTTACTGTTATCTCTGTTGTGTTCTTCGGTTGAAACAATTTGTGACTTTCCCACCTATTTAGATAAAAACACATACTATTTGCCCATGCAGGAGCCACAGGCCAGTTTTATCATCTTTTGACTGAATTTTCATCCTTCTTTGCTATCTTTGATGAGTTTCATTCATCCTAGGGACTCAAGGGGTAAGAGAGTGGGCTTCCTACAGCACTTTCTGGCTGTTTGTATGTCTGAGAGTCCCTTCAAGCAATTGTAAACAACTGCTTTGTTTTCCCTGGTGTTTTCTAGGTCAGTGGTTCAGAATCCTTGATCCTAGCCTTAGGACTGCAAAGAATAAACCTCTCCAGCTTAGGAGCCAGGTAGGGATATTGGCCAGTTAACAGTACCTTCTTTGCTAAGGAGCTTAATCTTTTAATTTTTTTTTTTCATTTTCTTCTTACTCTTCTCCTTAAAAATCCTGACTTAATTATCCCTATGCCATCAGGCAAGGTGCCATCGCACTGATAAACTCAGTGTTTGGCATAATATAATGAAGCGCCTGAAGCCAGTGATTTGGAACAGGAACACCGACATGGTCTATGCTGTACTCCTTGCTGCACTCCTTGCTGCACCTTGGGCAGGTGCTGTTTTAATATATATGTTTGGAGGTAATATTTCTTTGAAATGCACATTATTTTTCCTAGAAACTGGTATAGCTTCCGTTTTGTGGATGTGCAAACTGCAAAGCCTATATGCTTTTGAAATATGCAAGGAGTTTTTTAATCTTCTACCCAATATAATTAGTTTAATCCTGTGGCCCAACATACAACAAGTGAAAATTTGGATACAAACAGTCAGAGCAAGTCAGCTAAACATAGCATTGTGCTTGCTAAGGTAAGGGTATTGACCCACTGACGAATTACTTCTAAGCACGACATCCTGAGTCAGTATGATACTCCTCACAACAGTAATGTGTATCCCTAACCTGCTACCCCTGTCGAGGGGATGGTCTACAGCGTTGTATTTCACATTTGCGTGGACACTGAGGGCTGAAGCCACTGTGCTGGCACCCAGCGAAATACAGACTGGGAAACCCTAGCCAGGCAAGTTTGTTCCCACTCTGCCCTGTAAGTTAAGGGCGGTAGGAAATGCTGCTCACCAATTAATTCACAGTACCTACATCCAAAAACAGCATCTAACAGAGAGCTGTATTTGGGATTGTGCTCCAAAAATTCACTGATGCAAGGTAAACCATGCATATTTATTAGCTTTGATTACACTCACATATCCACCAACTTTTTTAGAAGTGATAGTTCAAAACTGAGACTTTACAATAGTTTAATTATGTTATATCCATTTCCTACTCATCCCCCAAATCTATGCAAAGCAGCATCATTAATTAGTTTGCCCACTGAGATTGCTAACAAGGTCACTGATTGACAACAGAGCCTTCTCAGTGTAAGCTGTGAAGTCTGAAACCTCATTTCAAGTAAGATCAGACAGATTTTGTCCCTCTCTACTTTCAGGTCACTGTCAGTCACTGTTCTTTTCTGGTGTATTTATTCTTGCCACCACAAAAAATTCAGTAATCTAACAGATTCAGAAGTATTTCACTAATGTACAAGACCCAAATTGCCTAGAACTGGAAAAGAGTTTAATGAGCCCTCCTTCTAAAATGCAGATACTTTTTCACTTTACGCAGTTCAGACTGATATGTTTTGGTCTTTAGTATTTAAATCAGATTTTACTTCTTGAAAACACACATTAAATTTTTGATTCAATAAAATACTTAATAGACACTAAAAAAGTAATATAAATTTAAATTCTTAATTCTAGCATATGAGAATATACTTTACTCATAGAAAACATTGCAGTCACTTCAAAGTTTGTTAAAACAGACAATGTCCTCAAATTAGGGACCTCATCAGAATAAAGGAATAGAAGAAATAAAACACCACCCATGGAACAAATGTCACTCTATCTCTTTATAAGGAAATGGGACATGAGGATTAAGATTAGGACTAACTTTAAAATCCTAGCTTGATTTGCACCCCCTATTTCCATGATCCAAGGAAAATGCCCTCGTTAAACTGGTAGTAACCCTGGAGATTTGCTCTCTTTCCAGCCCCATGCTCCATGGATTTCTGGCTTTGCAACGGCAAGAAGTAGTAACAGCGTGAAGGCAGCTCTGCTTTATATTATATATAATTTATATAGGTCCAGGGACAGTTTATAGGAGCCTTCCATTACCTAAAGGGGGCCTACAAGAAAGCTGGAGAGGGACTTTTTACGAGGGCAGGTAGTGATAAGACAAGGGGTAATGGTTTTAAACTGAAAGAGGGTAAATTTAGGCTAGATCTAAGGAAAAAATTCTTCACTATGAGTGTGGCCAGGTGCTGGAACAGGTTGCCCAGAGACATTCTGGATGCCTCATCCCTGCAATTTTTCAAGGCCAGGTTGGATGGGGCTTTGAGCAACCTGGTGTAGTGGAAGGTGTCCCTGCCCATGGCAGGGGGGTTGGAACTAGATGATCTTTAAGGTCCCTTCCAACCCAAACCATTCTATGATTCTATGATTCTGTGATTCTATGTTGAACTAGTATTATGTAGTAAGAAAATCTATAATTTTAATTAAAATGTAACTCTCATCAAGAATCAGTATCAGGTACACATAGGCAACATCAATCTATCACTTATAACTGGTCTTCTCCTCAGCTAATTGTCGTATAGCTCTCAATCTGAAAAATAAGCAGATTCACAAGAACATGGATGTTTCAGGATGTCAACTAAAAAACATCCAGTGAAGTGATGAAAAGATTCAGTGGAACAGTTCTGCAAATGGTTATGGACACAACAATTTGTAGGAAGAATTCCATTAAAATCAGCAGGACAAGAACTGAGCATTATCTATATAGAAACCTAGGTGGGTATTCGGCGTCCCACTTCGCTGAGGCTCAGCAGTGAGGTCTGACAACAAAGTGGCTCAGAGTGCTACGCTTCTGTTAGGCCTTTTGACAATTTTGGAAGGTATCTCTCTACTTACCCTTCCAAAAGATATCCATTTTACATTAGTTCTGTTTAATTCTTTTCTCCATTGATTGCAGTCTCACTGACTCAGGCTAAATCAAAATATAGAACCTTAAAAAGGTTAAAATCAGTTTAGAACATTACAATAATTTCCAAGATTGCATTAAAACTCCAAATCCTGATGCCCTGTTCAGTGAAAAAAGATTATAATACTAAATGTAAAATGCACAACAGGATTCCACTCTCTTGATAAGAGGCCACAAAAGGTTGGCAAATGATCCCATAATTGCAGAGTAAAATGTAGTACAAAGTTTTATGTAAGAGAACATTAAATTGGGAAAGTCAGTCATTTAAAACTAAAGAAATAAAGTTAGAGTTATGTTCTAGTATGGCCCTGGGGAAACATGCTCTAATTGACCCTCCTCTGAGCAGGGGGGCTGGACTGGTCGATCTCCAGAGGTCTCTGCCAACTTCAGCCATTCTGAAATGTTGTGCTTCCTTCAAATATACCCCCTATGCATAAGCATTATATATTCAGACATAATTACAAGGTCTCATGCTATTATTTTTCACAAGAACTCTGACCTGTTCAGAGACTGATCTAAAGCTCACTGAAGGCCACAGGAGTTTTTCCAATGGACTTCAGCATGCTTTAGATAAAATCCACAATTAACGTGGTGGACGGTATTTCCTGAATGAGGGAAAAAGACTGACTTTTGCTTTGAAATAATAGTTAATACAGCAGCACAGAGCAGGACAACAAGGAGTACAATTGCTGTCAATACAAATATTATTTAATTTATCAACTAATAGAAAATTAAACAAATCTAATTAATTCTTAGTTAACCAATGCATTAAATATTTATTTTTATTCACAGCTCAGTGAGTGAAGCCCTGCATTTATGTCTGTATTCAATCCATGACATTATCTGATCTGCCCATTTTGGGTCAGGGCTTGCTCTGAATTACTTTGGAATCAATTTAAAATAACATCTTTACCTTCAACTGAACTATTCCAAATTTATGCTGATCTGAATGTAACAGAACTGGGCCCATGGTCAGGGAGGAATCAGCCACGCTCTTATCTCTGTCATGTCAGTTGAGTGCATACTGAACATGGAAGTTAGCCCTGCACAGGGATTTATTCAAGGTTTGCAGTGCTTTAATCTGCCAACATAGCATTCAATACTGAAAAAGCTTTATGATAATAATGAACAATAAAGTATTTCTTCTTTGATAGGTACTTAATTTTTACTTTACCTTTTGATTATTTTGCTTACATGACAGTTCTTTCTCTCCCCTCTCATCTAATGCAACATCTGTTAAGGCTTTTGAGATCCAACTCTCCATCCATTGAGTAATTATGTTTTTCCATCAGTTTGTGTTTCTATAAAGCACCTAGTTTAAATGATAATCAGTAAAAAAACCCAAAGTAAGTAATTGTTGCTGCTTGACTACAGGGAACTGGGGAGCTATTACTGAGCCTTGAAAAAACATTCTTCATTGCAGAAAGCTCAGTATACTTTCTGGATTTGAGTCCAATTAATTTGCTTTTTTTCTTTTGGCTTTGTAGACATTTTGTGGAAAATCTGAGAGAAGCTGTTGAAGAGTTTATAGAAGAAAGCACCTTAGTTTGCCTCATGCTCATCTCCTCCTGTTTTCCTATGTTCCTGTTTCCTCAGCTTATTGAGGTACTTACTAATTCAGGTATTGAGTTCTTGGCAGAAAAACTGCTAATCTGCCCTGTAACTTTATAGTCAAAATCAACAGACCCTCAAATCCTGATTGTGGTCTCTGACAGGTATGCAGAATAGATCTATAGTGAGGGGAGTAGCTACTACTGAGTGCCACTTCCACAAAAAGCTGGTATTTTCTAAGTTTATCAACCAAGTTGACCATTACAAAGTTTTTGGAAATATAGAGTGTTACATAGAGGCACCAAAAGCATATTAAAGCCTCCACTGAGGCAATTTCTAAAATTTCAATACTGTGAGGAAGCTGTGCATCTTTTGCTTAGACTCAAAAGTTTTTTTTTATTGGAAAAGAATACAAGTTTTTATCTTCAGAATATCATGAGTCTAGAAGTAATGAAAGTTTTAAGGTTAATGGTCTTTTGTCTATAGGGAGTAAATTTTGCTTTTGTCTTGTAGAAACAACATGTATATGCCACTATGTTATATAACTGAAAATTTCTAACCAGAAGTATCAATGCTCACTAGTTTATCTTACTTTTGGGCACAGAGGGAAAGATACTGAAATGGAATTCCCTCAGTAACAATAAACTAAAATTGTACCACATTTTATTTTGATGACACATTGTATTATTTCAGTTACCTTTTCACCTTATCTTCCTAGTGGAACAATTGCCTTTGGAAGACTGAGTCATATAATGAAAAGCAGGAAACACAGGAACTCAGCCAGAAGATAGTTCAGAGTAAAAAAAAATAAACAAGGAACTGCATTTTTTATAGATTCCAAGCAGTAAACTACTGCTAGTATTAAACAGTGTAAAGTAAACTTAATGTTGAACATGTACAAAATTTTAAAAAACTGAGAGGTAACAAAAATGGAAAATGTATTCATACTAACTTTTGAATAACGAGGTTCATGGATCTGCTGCAGCGAGTATTTTAGCCTGCTATCAAAACTGCGGACAGAACCAGAGCTGTTAGCCCAGGAGGTGCAGGACCCTACTAGCTCATCTCTTGATTTTGTTCCTAGGTTAAATAGCTTCTATTACCAGGATGGTTTAAGTCAAATTTCTTAAAGTAGGAACTGTGTTAAGTCTACAATAGGAAAATATCATGAGTTGTTTTCAAAGTAGACTAGTAATAGGTTATATGCTGGCACTTTTGTGATATGTGGGCTCCTTGCACTGTGCCTCATTTTGCATCATCATGTCACAGTGATACTTTTCATAGCCTTTCCACTGCTAAGAAGAAATGTGAGTGGAAATGGCTAGGTACTGATCTTCAGCACCTTCCAGCCTTTCCAGCACCTTCCAGATGGATTCAAAAAGATCAAAAGATGACCAGAGAAGACTTGGAAGTTCTTAGATATGTAGGGACAAATCATCTTTATGCTGCATCATCTTTACACGTTTTCAATGGGATTGCAGCACACTCACCTGGTGGAAGGTCTTAACTATAGCTATCCAAGACAAATTTTAATACATATATCCTTATTTTTGATTTTTTTCATTAGTTTGGTCCTTCCCAACCACTGTGACAGATTTCACTGATAAGGCACAAGTCAGATGTAAAAAGGTGCACGTCTGAGCTAACAAGCAAAGCCTGATCTGTATTTGCATAATGGGAAAGAGCTAAGAGGTAATGGTCTTGGGTTAGAAAAGAAAGGAAAAAAGCAAGAAGTTGGAGACAGTAAGGTGTAGTACAATACTATTCTTCTCCAAACAACCAATTGTTGCAATGGCCAATATTAGTTACTCATTGGTTTAGACGACCACTGGATAGAATTTGATTTATGTGATCAGTAGTGTAGAAAATGTTACTCTACTATGTCATCTCTTTCTCACTAACAGTCGAACTTTGATGCAGGGATAACGCAGAGATTATTGGCTTACCCCCAGGAAAGACATGGTTATCTGATGATCCAGGCTGCTTGAAATTGTCTTTTCCTTCCATGTTATGCTGTATGGATAAAGTGGGGACAAGTGTTTTTCTTATAGCAGGCTCCTGTGTCTCATCCGTGAATGGGAAACATCTTGGCAAGCATAAATGAGAGACAAGGATCATAGCCTGGCACAGCACAGGACTACCATGTCCTGTCCTTTCCACTCCACCACTTTTGCCTGTTGGAAATATGACAGTCCTAGCAATCTGGATCTCTTCTACTGATGAAGGATTTCTATGCATTAGGTTTTGATTTGTCTGTGACGGTGCTGACTCTCATGAAAGAATGATAGCAGTCATTAGTTGTCATGTATATTTGGTCTACTAATCCATGCTCTCTAGCCATTCCTGAAGCTGGTTAAACTAGTAACAATATGTGTGGTGCTGCTGCCCAGAACCTGCAATTTTTTATTTTGGTCTCTTCTCAGAAGCTCCAGCAACTCCATGTCTGCTTTTAAAAAATGTGTGGGATGGTGGGAAGTCTTTATCTTTAGTACTATTAAACCATGTACTGGGGGGCCTCCAGCTACTGTATTATTTATAACTTGTTACTTAATAGAATGTATGGTCAAAAAAGAAAGCAGGATATAGCAAAAACAACTATTTGCCAATACAGTCAGTCAGAGTTCATGCTTTTTCTTCATTCTGCCTGTTCTAAAAGGGACTTTGTTAACCAAGTAAAACTTGGAGACCTGCTAAATGTTGATAGGTATGTTTCTCATTCCTCCATCACGTACTATCCTTAATGATTTCCTTATCCAAGGAAGATGAAACGAAAATAAATGTTTCCAATATGCTAAGATCAGCAACTTTAAAAGACAGCAGACAAGGAAAAAAAAAATAGCTTCAAATGAGATATTTATCTATCTATGTTTTCTTGTTCAGTTGCAGAGGCATTCTCGCTATTGCCTGCAGCAGGCACCACCCGCCAGTTGCATAATATGGCAAGCACATCTGAACTCCCCCAGACCACTTTTGATTCCTTCACTGCATGTCACAGTGAGGCATGAACAGTCATTCCATTATCATTGTTTTGATTTCCAAAGCCCCCCTCATTTTCAAATTAGTTAACAGTAGCTAACAGTAATGGAATTTCATACATTATATATGTATATACATTATGTATGAAATATACTTCTGATTAAGCATTCAGAAGAAACTTACGGGAGAATATTTCACTTCTCTGTTCTGTTTGCAGGCATAATTTAACTCTAATATTGCACCAAGACAAAACTCACAAACTTAGTCAGGATTGTTCCTGCTAGAACAAGAACCTGCTAGATAAAGAACAGTTTTCCAAGGAACAAATGGTTGTCGGTGTGTGACATAGCAGTGATGGCTGAATATTCAGAATCTTTTTGCTGTAGAATTCAAGGCACTCTATACACCAGCAAAGATAATCATATCTTGAATCTAAAATCTGAGAACTGATAATGATCGTAGACAATACTTTGCTGTCACCTTTCATAGGGCAGGCTCTGAATTATAGAATAATCCAAGTTGGAAGGGACTTCTAGAGGCCACCTAGTTCAGCTCCTGCTGCTGCTCCAAAAGCAGAGACAACTTATGTTAACTTGCTCAGGGCCAGGTCCTGTTGAGTTTTGAATATCTCCAATGGTGGAGGTCATGCAACATCTCTGGAGAAGCTGTTCCAGTGTTTAATCACCCTCACTGCGAGTTTTTTGTTCCTAGCATCTAAACATAATTTCCCATGTTTCAACTAGTGTTTCTTGCCTCTCTCTGTTTCAGCAACAAAGACACCATCTCAAATGAAAGTCAGACTTTTTTCGTGTCAGTTTCTTTGAATGTTAAACCGCTGCTACTCATTCTAGGGGAAATGTTTAACACTGGATATATTTGGAATTCACAAAGCTACCAAGGAAAAGAAAGGTTTTCAGGAAAACAGGAAAAAAGAATGCTATTAAATCCAGCTCTGTAAATTCAGAAATGAAATATACAGTTCTGTGATACTGTGATTTCCTATGAATAAACAGGCTTGAACAATTTTTCAATGTCTGAACAGAAAGACAAAAATATTCAAAATGCTGAAGCTTTCATAACAAATCCACATGTATCACAAATGATAGTTCAAAACCAGACTGCATCAGGTACATGGTTTTGGTTTTTACCACAGTCGGCTGATTACTCAGCTTCATCTGTCACAAACCAACTGTCAGCTAAGAAAAAGGTCACTAAAGATGGTTATCAAACATTTTTGGTTTGTCCAAACAAATGAAGGGTCAGATTTTTTTTTTTTAAAGAAGTAAAATAAATTACAATTATTTTTGTAGTTTCAATATTGAAAGCTGACAGCAAATATGCTTTGTTTCTTCTATGTCTTATTAAAATGTGGCTTTGATCCAGGTGACTCAACTGGCATATGAGTTTACAAGTACACAAGGGCAAATGGACAACCTAAGCTTACAGATGCTGCAAAAAAGTTATTTATTCATGTCTGGGAAAAAATAATTATAGCCTTTTCAGATTAGCAATTTATCCAAATTCATTTAAATGCTTTAATAATGCAAATGTTTTAATGTCATGAATATATTTACCCATGCTTTAACAAAAGAGAAATAAATGAGTTGTCCTTTTCGAAACTCAGTGTTTATAGTTGTGAAATTAAAAATTGCAGTACCTGACCTTCAGTGCCATATTTCTAGCAGAAATCAAGATTTAAGTTGGCTTTTCTAATGACTCTGCAAGGCCTTGACTTTCCATTAGGTTTCTGTGTTGTAACCCTGAGATGTCTGGGGACAGTAAAACTATGAATCTATGTAAATAGACCCACTGTGCTATTAATTTCTTTTGAGAAATTAATGCCTTTGGCAGAGCACTTTGCAGGTTGAGAAGGACTGCTGCTTACCAAATCTGTCCACCATAGGATCTAAAGGTGAAAGAATGACCATCTGCACATCATCCACATAACAGGAGGCTCCTTGCTGAGAATAAAAGGAGAATTCCTGACGAACAAGGAAAACTATGAACAGTTATTTTTGAAAGGGATACAAGATTAATCTCTTACTGATGCATGCTGAAAAGCCTTCTTTTGCAAAATTAGAATCTGAGCTGGAAATACATAAATCATAAACCAAAGGGTCTCATACTGCCTGCTGGTTTTTTTAGTGAGTTGCCACGTGCTTTGAGGGTGATGGTGGATGTGGGTGGATATAAGTGACTTATGCTCTGTTACTGAAGCCAGAAATGCTAAACTGGTCAATGGGATGTAATAGTCCACAAAATGATTTGGGAGTACCACCCAAAGCTTTTCAATCTTCTAAGCATGTTTGGAAATGCCTGCCCCAAACAACACCCTCCTAGTGTCCATTAACAGGTTGTCTGGCTGCACATATCCTAAGCATAACCTCATAGTGTTTTCTGGGATTTCCTGTGGATCTGCATGCTACAGATTGACCTGTTTCTCCATCTAAGATATTTGCCTTGGTCTGTATGGTTCTCCCAGGTTAAAAAAGGAAAGCTAAAGGGAAATACAGTCAGTGGTACAAAATATAGCCGAGTTCTTGTCTAGGCTTCATCTTGTATGTTGCCCTCCTGGAAAACTCTGTCTATGAAAGTGGGGTAGGGGCTAGAAATTCTCCAAAGCCATGTTCTCTTTATTTCTTGTGTCCTTTCCCTTCTTGTGAAGGAGCAACTCATCTGGGAGTAGGCTTTCAAGCAAAATTCACTTGACTTAAATAGTTGCCTGAACTCCTCAATGCACCTCCCAGGAAAGGGCAAGGAGCAAAAGGCACTGATTTTTCTCTGTTTAGTTCATAGTACAACTACCTAACAAAACAGAGAAAAAAGATTTCCACAGTGAAAATTTCTGCCCCACAGATCGAAGACCAGTCTTGGGGAATTAGTTAGTTTTTTGACTTAAGCTCTTAGTCTAAAGTTTGAAGTTTAAAATTAAAAAATCTCAGAAAAGCACTGCAGATCAGGGAATTGGAAAGTCTAGTTCTTCCTGCCTGCTAGGAAGATAAAAGGTGGTAGCATCCTTACAATGTACAGAATTTCTGTCCTGCATGTGATAAATATATCTCATACTGCTTTCAGTCTACTAGTAGGCTAAAATACCACCATAATAAAGCTGGAGGCCTTAACACAAGAAAAAAATAGATGGTTCCAGCTGAGAGACTTGGATACAAGAACAACCAGTGTTAGGTTGCAAATAACTAGTCCTGTAATGACCTGAGAACTCTCTCTCAACTCCTGTGAGTTCTCTTTTAATACTGCAGACTCTCATTGTATCTGTCAGACTCCAAACCGCAAATTGATTGAAGGTTTGTTCTGTCCAGGTATCTTCATCTATATAGAAGTAGAAAGTGATACAGGGCTAACAGGAGAAGGCTGTGAGTCCCTGGTGATCACTCATTCATGTGGAAGCACCACTGGATGAAGTAACTGGCAGATGTGTAGAAGAGACAGCCTGGCCAAGGGTACCAGTAACTAATCAATCAGTCACCTGGCAAAGCAGAACATGGGATTGTTTATCAAGAGGAGCTGGAATTTATTTTTTTTCAAGGGCTTCTGGATTGATGTTTTGGACAGGAGAAATGACAGAAAAGGAGCAAGATGTGGAAGGAAAAAAGTAACTAAAGTAAAACTTGGAAGATTTTGACCCATCCTTTAAAAACACACAACAAGAAGCAAATAAAACCCACCCCAAACAGCTGAGGAAGGAAGGAAACTGAAGCAGGGAAAGGCATATAGGCATTTTGCTTTTCTGTCTCATCTACTGCAAGTTCTTTTCCAGTTTCACGGTTCTGATTCAACAGGATAAGGTCTCTTGTTCAACATAGCCCTCTGGATTGAACTTGCAGACTAGTCAATATATATGATGCCATGGGCAGCAATTGCCCGCCGCTGCCAAGGCCTCAGCTCCCCATTGCCCCTGAGAGCATTTGCCCCAGTTACACACTCTACCCTTTTCCAAAGCCCACACTGGCAGCACTCATTTCCTCCACCAGCAAAAAGGAAATTTATAGTGGCTTTTCCGTGCACTCAAAGTAGTGGAAAACACTAGAGAAACCAATATTCTAATTCAGAAACTTATGCCTCTGTAAGAAGAACAGTGGGGCTCAGTCCCCTCTGTGAGTCACACGCCAAGGACCAAGTGTGCCACATACAGTATGCTGAACTCCTATCCAAGCTTCCTTCCATCCCAAACCAGTGGCAACAGCACAGATGGCATGCAAAACACAGCTTCTGGGGAAAGCACTACGTCCCTTTCTACCTTCTCCCCAAAAAGGTGATGCTCTTCATTCACCTGCTGCAGCGCAGTTCCAGTAGCGCGTGTGGTACCAAAGCCCTCGAGCTGCAACAGCAGATAGGAACGAAACGCCTCTTTGCTCCCCCTCTGGCATATCCATTCCCATGTATTACAGTGTCAGAACTGGCTCTCTTGTGGGAAAATGAGAACCTAGAGGTTTTGGACTTCTCCCATAATCCATCCAACGGGAACATGTGCGTCGTTATTGTCTCTGCGTCACTCCTTCTGTTACTTTAGAATCAAACTATTCTCACTTATGTCCTTTTCAGAAACATGAAATGGGGAAAAAATTAAGCAGATCAGTGACAAACTCCTTCTCAGCTGCCAACACCTTCTCAGCAAAAAGGATTTAGCTGAGCAAACCTCAACTTCTTTCTGGATTCACAGCACAGATGCAGAGTTAATGTAAGCTGTTTCAAAACCTGACACTGTTTCGATAAATGTGCACCAGGTATAATATACATGTATTGCATTTATAATATGAGCTACTTTCCTTACCTATTAAGTATAAACTACATCTCAGTGCAGTTAATACAGCCTGAAATTCAGATAATCCACTTAATTGTTAATGGATATATTTTAAAAATAGATCCACTTCCATTAAGATACTTCTTAGACCCCCACAGAAACTCCAAAGCGTATCTGGACTGGTAATGGGAGAGAATAATTTAATTCCAGAGTGTCAGTTCAAATCCAGTCCAGACTGGTAGTAACCTGAAATTGTTATCTTCCAAAAGTTATCTGATCGCTTTATTCCCTATAGACAAGTGTGCCCATTAGAAATATGCAACAGCTGGCATAAATCGGCTTCTTGCTGGCACTTGCAAAAGCGAGGCGGGGGAAAGTGTGTGGTTGGAATCTAAATGATTCCTCCCTCGAGGTGGTCTGGCCAGCATGGGTAGAGGCGCTTTAATTGGAAAGGGAAACTTGAACTTTGTACTTAACGGGTGAATAAATGGAAGGTTTCTGTCTGCAGGACTGTCAGATTGGTAGCTTTCACAAACATTCAAATCAAATACCATATCTGAGCGGAAGAAATTAAGATGTAAATATCCAGGAGCCAGTGCCAAGCCCAGTGAAATCAGAAAACAGATTTGCACTATTTTGGTTCTGTGCCTCAAAATATATCAATATATCAAGATCTTGTTGTCTAGAAAGATGGTTTGTCATGTTTTAAAAAAGGTACAAAAGACCTCAAATCTTTATCCCGTGATTGGCCAACAAAATAGAAAAAAAAAGACACTTAAAAAATGGCTTCTCCTGTGAAAAATGAGATGCTTCTGTAGAGAGCGGTTAATTGGACACTACCATTGCTATCAACAGAAATTTCCCTCCTGAACGTGAGCACTTTTCTGGGCATTATAAGCAGCCCGCTCCTGTATCTACTGTGTCTACTTGCTGATGAATCATGTCAGTGAGGCAATTTATAGGGCGCTCAGGGTGACAGCTGGACAAGTCATTGAAAACAAATATGAGACGTTCCGTAAGTTTATCCTGAACTATTTTTAAATGCAATAGCCAAGACATTTGTGCCATCAGAATCTAAACATATGTTGAACCTCCTGAGCTTGTAAGAAAATGAGGTTATTGTTTTCCAGGCTGGCTGTCCACTTCAGAAGCTCTGACTCCAGCAGGGCTGGCCACCAGCACCAGGCTTCACTGTGACCCAGGACACCTCATGGCCCAGGAAGGCGAGTTGCTAGTCACGGACAGCTGGTGGAAACTAATGCATGTAGTCTATACTCCTGACTGTCAATATGTGAAGCACCAGCTGTAAGGAAACACAAATTGTACAGTTGATTTGGTTTTGCATATCAAATATGTGCAGCATATTATTCATAGATTCTGTTAATTAATCCTGATGAAATCATAATGAAAAGAACATTAACACTAATAGATTTGGATGAGATGAAATTTCAGACCTTCCTGACATTCTCATTTGTGGCACATACCATATTAAAAAACAACCAACCAGTTTCCCCCTTGCGATACAAGCATCAGCTTCCCCAAAGGTAAAACAGAAGGTCAGCTTAAAAGTCTCATTTTCTACAATGAACATCAATACTTTAAATGACATAGAACAGCATGCAAGCATTAGAGCTATTGTTTTCATAAAGCTATACTGCTAGTGACTATTCATAGCCACCCGTTGGCACGTGATCCTTTTCCCAAGCAGCTTTCCAATTTAATTTTCCATAGACTATGGTTTGACTGAGTAGCTAGAAGAATTCATGCATGTACGTTGCGAAGTTTCATTACCCATTTTTTTTGTTAATAGCATTCCTTACAGGATACGTTCTGCAGCTGCACTGTGCCCAGCCGGCATTATTTGCACTTCTTGACTAATGAGGGTTCACCGCAGAGAGATCACAGGATTGTGCACAGTTACATCTTTTTTCGAAGGCTCAGGAGAAGGAAATTTCTTAATGGCAAGAAGTTGGACCTTCATGAAAGTCCCCCCAGCAGCAGCGTGAATTAGCACCTCTCCTGGGCTCGTTCCAAGCTGGTCACTGACGGCCACAGGAGGCCCCTGGGAGCTCGCCACGAGCCCTTACTCGCAAGGCTTGTGAGTAACTGCTGGTGCCAAACGCCAGGATTATACGAACAGAAATCATAATCCAGGGCAGAGTCAAGGCCATAAGACATATTTTTCAGCCAGCTTGGAAACTATTCTATAATTTCCCACCCGGACTCTAATAGCATTTGGTTAATCAATCCTTTCCTTCAGAGCAGTAGATGCTTCTAAATTTACCCTTTTATCTTCTCTCACTCAAACAAGACTACGTATTTCTATTTAAAATGCAACTGACAAAATCAAAATGTACCTCAAGCTTTTCATATCTGCAGTTCTGATGCTGTAACACCTCCAGCAGACTAGGTAAACTGATGATCACATCAGAAAAAATTTTCAGCACAAAGATGCAGTTTCATTATGCAGAGGTAACACACTGCTTATTCCAGGAAGTTCTGCAGTCTTCTGGAAAAGAAGAAAAGCAACGCAGAAACCTTGGAATAAAATATCCACCTTTGACTACCCTAGAAGACAGTCCCCTGTGGTCATTTTTAATGGCTGTGAAAATGTCTCCGCTTTGCACTTTCCTACACTGTGCACAAACAGGAGAGTTGTATCACAGTTTATCTTTCATTTTCTTGTCTATTTGTACTCATGGCTTGTGAAGGCCTAAAAATGAGTATGTATGATGCCCAAGTTATACCCATCTGTCACCAGCACTAAAGGCTGCTGCATTTTAAATCACTTCAGCATACTGCTTTCACAGTGACTCAGCCCTGACAGGGGCGTCCACCCTGAGGGTGAGAAAATGATTCAGTATTCATTAGTCTACCTTAATGCAGTCTCTCCTCAGCGGGAGAATAGCCAATCATGTGCCTTATCTGCGGCTGTTTCTGTGATTTATCCACTGAGGACTGACCTACAATCAAGAACTTTACCTAAAACCTTTTGACAGGCAGTTAGCTGCCAGTCCAGAGATAAAGCTGAGCTAAATACACCCAATGCTAATTTCAGACTTTGCCTTTCTTTCATTCTGAGAGCTCACCATAAAGTACTTGATCAAAATATGTCTACTGCTTAGACATGTATATTTTTTTTCATAAATCACAGGCGTTCTGTTTACTAAAGTGATCTTGTATGGGGTTTTTTTGGAAAATATTGAAAGAATGGCACTGCTCCGAGTGCATCATTTCAGAGATGTGTGCCCCAGCCCTGCGCAGGATTTCAGGATGGTGTTGTAATGTAAAATTAAAGCATTAAACACCTTGAGCCTTCTGGCTCAAAACTGAACTTTTTTGTTTGTGAAGTTGGGAAAACAGACTCTGCTTCACTAAAGAACAGAGAGAGAGATGGGTCTGATTCCAGCACAGTCTTCTCAAATAAACCTGAATTTGAAACATTTTGAAGCACCCTGCATCAAGAGACAATCTAAAATGCTTTCCAAGGGTGACTGATTTGATAACAAGACACAAAGAGGGGGAATATAGTGACAGACCTGTCAGTCTACCTATACAAAGGAGTATTCTTTGTATTCTCTGTGCTGATATTTCCGTGTCAAACTTTTCTTGTGTTTGCAGGGGGAAGGGGAGAAGAGAGAAAGAAATAAGCTGTTTGTTGTTTTGTATTGTTTTGCCTTAAAGACACTCCCAAATATGATCTTTTCTTCCAGCCTGGGATATGTTGTAATTTCTGAAATAATATTCACAGCTGAATCTCAGTAGATTTTCTCCTGTACCTGTACAGACCCTCTAATTCAGTAAATACAAGACACTTAGTTTCAGTTTAGAGAAGACAGGACTGAATGCCTTAGCCCACAGGGAGGGGGGAAATGAGAAGGATGAACACAGAAGGAGGATCATTTTTAAAGCGTTCATTGGCCTTATGTAAATTTAAATTCAGAGAGAGGAAAAAATATCACATTTTTTCTTGCATAAGGGTGAAATTATTTGACTCCCAAGGAAGCTAGGTAGATTTAGAAGATTCAGGTGCTTTCAAATACCTAGTCATTTTATAGATAGCAGTTTTCCATATAATCCTATGATTGAAGAATAAATGAATCTGACAGCCAGCATCTCGGTGAAGTAAGGACTCAGACTGATTTTTTCCCCCCCCCAAGGCCAAATCAGTGTCATTTTTCTGGGGGAAAAATATCCCTATTTGAACTCAGTTTTCTGAGTTACTCTCCAAGAGAAAAAAGGAGAGGAAGCAGCCCATAATTAATATAAGCATAAATATCTTTTGATTTGCTTTAATATCTCTCCAGCTATCTCTCTGTCAACTCCAAGCACTATCAGATGAAGTTAGCATTAGCCATTAGATAATTCTCAAAAAATTTGGATCTCTACAGACCATGTAAGTTGTGAGATATTTTTCAATACCCTTTCTTACATTCAGCAAAGAGTTTCCCTTATCTCAAGAGTGATTCTTTTGTTTTGGCTTTGAGGTTTCTTTGGTGACTAAGAGGAACCCATGAAATAAAAACCACAGCACTGAAGGCTAATGGTGGAATTCAGCCCATTTATGTGCACTCTATGAATTCTCTGTCGTTCTTCTAATTGTTACTAGGTGTTATACATTTTAAGTCATTTAGGCTGTTTCCTTTTAACTGATAAAACTTACGTTTTAAGTAGCTCTTTTAATTTGTGTGTGTGCAGAAAGTAATTTTCTGTATTGCATCAGATGGAGAACTGGGACTTCCCAATGTTCAGCAGCCATTATGCAATCCAACACTCATGTCAAAAGGTCTAGCGAAACTTCTTGAAGCCTTGGTTCTGAAAAAAGCTTTAAAAATCTTGTTTAGCAAGAGTTTACTTCTCTGTACAAGCGGTAGATGATTTGTATGCACCTGAACGTTACCATTTCTAAGACTGCCAGACAAAGCCAGTAATAATGATTTGTATGTCTGGTATGTATTGGTATTTTTGATCCTTCTGCTTTTCAGATAAGCAGATGGGAAATGGATGAATGCTGTGGAGCTATATGGAAGCATATAAAGCATATGGAAACATAAATAAAGAGGTGTAAAACAATGTCTTTAACTAGCCTCCAATTTTAACTCTTGCAAGCACTACAGCAAAAAGATTGGTAACCTTTACTGATTGAGGCTACAAAGGCAATAATCAATCCATAAACTACAATGAACTGTGAAGTTCTGCGATTTTTATTTTACACTTAAAAATATCTAATTGTTAACAATTAAAGCCCTAGTAATATTTGAATCAAAAACCCAAAGATGAGAAACTCCAAAGTAGTTTTATGCATTGCTTTATGGCTTTCCCATGTTTATATTTAAGTGCAAACATTGCCTTTGATTTTTAAGGTTGGTCAAGAACTGAGACTATTAGAGTGCTTCTTATGTTTGTTTCATTTTAGGATGACAGAAAGTTATGCATATTTGTTTTTGTAACCTATACAGTAACAGGAATTCAGTTACGCAGTACCTTTCACAAATGCTTTCTAACACTAATTTCATATGAAAGTTGCTCACACAACATTACAGAAATATTTCGAAGCTGCTAGTACTGCAAGGTCAGTCTGGAGCAAGAAGCAACAACTAAATTTTTCCTGCTTGACTTTCACTGATTTGGAGATTTTTTCTTCTTTACCTAAGATTTTGGTGTTTTGTTTTGGTTTTTTTTTAACCTGATAGAAGCAAATCAGACTGTGCTCATTCTGCCAACATATGAGTACAGGGATGGAAAAGACACCTTCGGGAAGAGTTTTAAAGTGCCTTCAAACTGACTTTTACTTTTGTATGTGGGAATTAGTTGAACACGTGGGCTTTTCCGCACGTTATAATTTTTTTTTTGTCCAGAGCTGGAAGTTATTCAGATTGTTATTTGAGTTTTTATGAATACTTTCTGGACTTCATCTAATGTCCTGTCAAGTTAGCAGAATGCTATGGATACTCACCTATATCAATTAACTTAGAGCCACATATTTTATCCCCCAAACAAGTAGAGTTGTGTTCAATACTTCTCACAAATTACTGCTAAGCCATTTAAAAAATATGTTTTTTGGTGGTTTTGGTGCTTCTTCAGGAAAGAAGACATCACTCCAAAATCTATCAAGAAATAAAGAACTGTCTCATGTGACACATCTCCTCTCTTCTTGTGAACACACATATTTAAATCTAAATAATTTCCCTTTCATATTTTACTGAATCCTTCCACTCATCACCTGACTTCCTACCTGGCCTGTCTGTATAATCTTAAGGTGGCCCACAATGACTTAGAAGATCATGCAATTTTGCGATACATTACACAATCAGTTTTCATAAGTACTAGTTTAGCAAGATTCATCTCTTTCCTTAGAACACCTTCATTCAAGTTTAATTCTATCACAGACAGAAAATGTAAAGTGATTTTGTCATCTAAAAGCTGTGAAGGTCAGGAGATATATCTGTATTCAAGTTAGTGTAAAAAGAGTATGATGTTAAAAATGTAAAAATAATATGATGTTAAAAATAAAGAGAGATGTAGAAATAATGTTACTGGTGGCCACTTCTTTTCCTCATAAGAGAAGGATAAAGAGAAATATTACTTAACCCAAACTCTTCTTTAAAAATAGCAAAACAGTAAATTAAAAGGAAAAACAGACAAAAAATTTTAAAATATGTATATTTAAAACAGATTGCAAGGTATTCTCTGAGTCTTCTGATCTCACTTCATGAGTGCTAGTAGTAGCAATTGTTACCTTGCTACTCCTGTGAAATACTTTCCTGTGTGAAATCACATCAGCCCTACCTAACTGCTTTCTGAAGGGTATTCCTATCTAAAAGGGCAAGGGAGGAAACCACTGATACACCATGACTGCAACTTTACATTATGAAGGATATTCTGTTTACCCTGTGGATGAGTTGCTTCCTGGAGTAGGAAGTTCTGGAAAATGCATTGTTACGGACTGAAAAGGAGGAGTTCAGAATATATTCAGTACAAGAGTAGATGTGGCACTTTGGGACATGGTTTAGTGGTCATGGTGGTGTTGGGTTGATGGTTGGACTTGATAATCTTAAGGGTTTTTCCAGCCTTAATGATTCTGTGAATTACATTTCCCATAGTTCAATATATAAATATAAATAGCCATCAGTCACTCTCTTAGTTGCTTGTAACCTCTCTAGGACTGTTCATAAAAAAGTCTGGTATTCAGGATGTGACAGGTACTTGATAAGCTTTTCCATTTCCTCTTTGCAAGAGTTTAATTTCCTACACTCATTTAATTGTTTGTATTTCCAAACTTTCAAAGCCTATCCTCTTAAAAATGGATTTGCAAAAGTAGCAGACAATCACTTCAGCAAATTTTGAATTATTCTGCTGGAATGTAAATGTACATTTTTCAAGACAAAAACAAAAAAATGTCTTTGCCTATAGGTATTCTCTTTTGTATCTAAATGTTAAGAGTTCACCTGCAGCTATAGCTCAGAACTACAAGTGCCCATCAACAGCTATTTGGTCTTTACAAGACAGGGGAAATTCAGAGTCAAGTCACCTGACACAACTTGACAAACTTCCATGATATAATACAAATGGGAGGGATCTTCTCGTTTCAAGTAATAGCAGCTTTTGAGCACTGTGAAGGCTGAAAAGTTTGGATCCACTTGACTGTGAAGAACAATTCTTTTGCATTAATGCAGTCTCTTTGCAGAGCAAGGATACGGTACAAACAGAGTTAAAAAAAATCTTAAGACAGTGGATAAGAGTGTTCTGAATACATGTAGTTTTTTTGCATTTTTGGGTTATGAATTCTTTATGATAGTGACAGAATATCCTAATAAATGCTCAGAATTACACATGGCTGCCATATCATTCAGTGGTAAAAAGCACATTATGGTGATATAAACATACTGGTTCTCTTCATTTGCTGTGGTTACTGTTGGTAAAATAGCTGAAACATAACCAAACTTATAATTTCATATTAATAGAGTCAGAGCTGAGGTTACACTGTGTACTTTCATTCCCCATGGTAACCATGAATAGAATGTATAACTTGTTTTTAAAATGAAATTAATTGGATTAAGAACCAGAATTAAGATCCAGACATGATAGTTTATTGATGTATCAATATCTTCTGTGACATAAAAATGAGTCATTACTTCTGCGATTAGGTGGAGGAGAGAGAGGATATGTTCATGGACATTCTATTTTATTAAATCTATTTTTAATATGTAACTCCTATGTACTGAAGAGTCTGCCTTTTAAGGGGGATTTCCACCTCTATGAATTTAGATCTTGTACAACCCAGATTATAGCCAGCAGAGATACAGAACAAAGGCAGTGATACAATCACTTAACATCAGTTTGAATTTCAGCTATGATCCACTGAACTTGGTGATCCTTACTGACTCTTTTTTGCAGAATGCTTTTTTTTTTTTAATTTAAATCTTCTTACAGCTTATCTACACCAAGAAGATTCAGACTTTACATTTCTTCACAACTCAACTGCAGAACGAAAGACCTACCATCAGACTCATTTAATCATTTTAATTAATGATAAATGTAAAATATGTATGGCTATGTAAGCTAAAAATAATTACAGAGTCTCCAATGCTCTCCTTTCTTTCGGTATGTACTTCCTTCAACAGTCATCTTTCCACCTTTACTCCCTGTTCAAGATTTACATGCTGCTCTTTTGCTATTATGACTGGCTGTAAATAAAGTAGATCACTATGTTACTTTCAGAAAATATCACCTGTCTTGCTGACTTATCACTCTCAATTTTTGCTTCCTATAAAGGTGTTTGAATTTACCGTTGCCGGTCTTGTACACGAAGGAAAACACTTTGGAGGTGGCAGCTAATGTTGGAGCCACAGCCACCATGTCAGAGAGCACAGGGAACATGGAATTAAGCACCTGCTGATTTGACTGGCCTGGTTTGCATCTATTTTCAGTTCTCTCCGCATGCCAGTCATCATCATCTAACCTTGCTGTCACAGCTACTGACGGTGTTCCCGCTCTCCTCCCAGGCTAGCGCTGGCTCTGCCTCTCTCAGCTGGGACTCGGTCTGCCAGGAGGGGTGGGAGACACTCAGGTCTCCTCAGCTGAGGGAGAGACCTGCCCCATGGCGCCTGCAGGACCCAGCTGAGGCAGGCAGCCGTCCAGCCTGCCCCGGCATCGGCTGCAAGAGCTCTCACACACCGCTAGCGCAGGAGCCACCTTTGAGCAGACCCAACCAAGGCAGACCTTCCGAAAACCTCCGGCGGGGGCCCGGTGTGCTCCTGTCACCCAGCTGAGCTCCCTAAGCACATCCCGTGTCTGTAGCAGCGGAGAAGTGAAAGGAGTTGGTTTCCAGCCTGGCATTTCCAGAAAGGAGTGCCGGCTTTTCCGCATGCTGGAAGCCCGGCGATCCCAGAGCACGTCGTGCTGCTGAAAACCCAGAGCTGCCCTAACAAAGACCTAGAGATGGGTGGGTGTAGCTTTGGCCGCACAGCCAAATGTGCCGGTGTAATGCCTGCTGGCTGCAGGGGCTGGCTCTCACCTCAAGCAGAAGGAGCTTTATGAGAGGACATAAGCAGTACCCATTTGCTTGTGCAGTCCAAAAATAGCTACCGGCGGTGGTGCCAGCTATCTAGCTTTTCAACATTATTTATGAACACTCTTATCTCCTCTGCTCATTTTTCCCTGATAGCAAGTGATTGTGCAAATGTAAAGTTTGAATAGATGGTCTCACTAAGATTAAAGTTAAGAAACTGAGTTTCCTACCTCCCTATTACAGTCCTACTACACGGACAATGATCTAGTCCTCCTTCTAGAAAGGGAATGCACCATGCTGTGCTTAAACTGCCTCTAAAAAGATAATACCTACTGTTTGGCTGAATTAACGCTAAAGAGGAGGATTTATCCAACTGTGAACTTTTTTTTCCAAGTTCACCTTTAACATCGTCCTAGTTCTTTCATTTACTTTCATTGGGGATCTAAAGTTTGTTACATCCAAGTAAGAAAGGCCCACCAACATCAGCAAGACGAATAATGATTAAGAATACATGGTATCCTCAGCGTGTAGAACTATGTTTCTCCAAAAGCATAAGCCCCGCTTTGTTCTTGAAAAGCCTGATTATTTTCTTGAGGTTTTTAGCTTTGATTCTTTTGCTGGCTGCATTCCACCTTATTTTGCTCAAGGATAGAAGGGCTGCACAATTCTTTAGAATGGTTTTGATAGCATCTCTGTGTAATAACAAAATCTTTGTTCTTTTTGTTTTCCTTTAGAAAAAAAGAAGAAAGCCTCCAGGCTTTCTGTGCTCCGATTGGTATATCATTTATATGTTTACAAAAATTTCCTCTCATAATCTATGAAAATATTTATGTGCTTCACTTCCCCATAGAAAGTATTCTTTAATTGGCTCCAATAGGTACAACTTACAGTGCTAGCTGAACATGACATTATTCAAAGTCTCAATTTTGGATTAGCCAGGAAAGCAAAGACACAGTCCTGCTTAGGGGAGGAGATGCTTAGGAGTTTTAAAACTGCTTCTAAGGCATCAGATTATATTCCAAAACTTGATATTAATATGTAGATGAAATTAATATGGTAGGCTGGAGCCTCACATCATATTGCTACACTCATCATAGAATCATACAGTGGTTTGGGTTAGAAGGGACCTTAAAGATCATATTGTTCCACCCCCCCTGCCATGGGCAGGGACACCTTCCACTAGACCAGGTTGCTCAGAGCCCCATCCAGCCTGACCTTCAATGTTTCCAGGGATGAGGCATCTACCACCTCTCTGGGCAACCTGGTCCTGTGCCTCACCACTGTCATAGTTAAGAATTTCTTTCTTATATCTAATCTAAATCTATCTTCTTTCAGTTTAAAGCCATTACCCCTTGTCCTATCACAACAGGCCCTTGTAAAAAGTCCCTCTCCAGCTTTCCTGTAGGCCCCTTCAGGTACTGGAAGGCTGCAATAAGGTCTCCCTGGAGCCTTCTCTTTTCCAGGCTGAACCACCTCAACTCTCTCAGCCTGTCTTCATAGGAGAGGTGTTTCATCCCTCTGATCGTCTTTGTGGCCTTCCTCTGGACCTGCTCCAACAGGTCCATGTCCTTCTTATGGTGGGGGTCCCAGAGCTGGACACAGTATTCCCTGTGGGGTCTCACGAGAGCAGAGTAGAGGGGCAGAATCACCTTCCTTGACCTGCTGGTCACAATTCTTTGGATGCAGCCCAGGATATGGTTGGCGTTCTGGGCTATGAGCATGCATTGCTGGGCCATGTTTAGCTTCTCATCAACCAACACCTCCAAGTCCTTCTTGGCAGGGCTGCTCTCAATCCATTCTCCGCCCAGTGTGTATTTCTGCTTGGGGTTGCCCCGACCCATGTGCAGGACCCTGCACTTGGCCTTGTTGAACTTCATAAGGTTCACATAGGCCCAACTCTTAAGCCTGTCAAGGTCCCTCTGGATGGCATCTCTTCCCTCTAGTATGTCAACTGCACCACTCAGCTTGGTGTTGTTGGTAAACTTGCTGAGGGTGCACTCAATCTCACTCTCCATGTCACGTACAAAGATGTTAAACAGTGCCTGTCCCAATACTGACCCCTGAGGAACGCCACTTGTCACTGGTCTCTGCTGGGACATTGACTGCAACTTTTTGAGTGCGACCATACAGCCAATTCCTTATCCACCAAGTGGTCCATTTGTCAAATCCATGTCTCTCCAATTTAGAGACAAGGATGTCGTGAGGCATAGTCCATGTCACGTACAAAGATGTTAAACAGTGCCTGTCCCAATACTGACCCCTGAGGAACGCCACTTGTCACTGGTCTCTGCTGGGACATTGACTGCAACTTTTTGAGTGCGACCATACAGCCAATTCCTTATCCACCAAGTGGTCCATTTGTCAAATCCATGTCTCTCCAATTTAGAGACAAGGATGTCGTGAGGCATAGTGTCAAATATTTTGTCATCAGGTAGATGACATCAGTCACTCTTCCCTTATCCTCCAACGCTGTAACCCTGTCATAGAAGGTCACTGAATTTGTAAGGCACAATTTGCCCTTAGTGGAGCCATGTTGGCTGTCATTAATCACCTCCTTATTTTCCATATGCCTTAGCATAGTTTACAGGAGGATCTGGTTGTATTACCTGAGAGACCTGGAGTCTCCATTCTAGGTTAATCAGTGTGTAAAAACCAGATGTCACCTGCTTCAAAGGATGGATGCAGACAGGATACTACAAGGAAACAAGAAAA
>NW_010548188.1:28072-65725 GCF_000687285.1 Phaethon lepturus
CACCAGATGGATGTCATATCAGTAGAAGAACTTGGAAGAGGACAGTAAATTAGAAATGGTTATGCAGAACATCTTCAAAGTGGAAGGGGGAACATATGGGTTAAACTAGAGGTTTGAAAGTGTTGTATGTGCAGAAGTTGTGCCAGAGGAACAAGAAAAGCAGATTCCAGAAAAACGTCAGAACAAAGTTACTCTCCAAAGTTTATGAAGCTTAGTAGAGATCCAATATAAATTTAGAATGGAGTTCACTACTTTTTGTTTTATTCAAATGCTAGCATTTCCAATCATCATTGATACTGGGATACTCAATTACAGGTGATCATAAAATCACAGAATGATTGAGTTTGGAAGGAACCTCTGGAAGTCATCTGGTCCAACACCCCTGCTCAAGCAGGGCCACTGAGAGCCCTTTGCCCAAGATCATGTCCAGGTGGCTTTTGAATATCTCCAAGGCTGAAAACTCCACAATCTCTCTGGGCAACCTGTGCCAGTGCTCAGTCACCCTCACAGTAAGAAGTGTTTCCTGATGTTCATAGGGAGCCTCCTGTGTTTCAATTTGTGCCCATGGCCTCTTGTCCTGTCACTGGGCACCACTGAAAAGAGCCTGGTTCCATCTTTTTTCACACCCTCCCTTCAGACATTTACATACATTGACAAAACCCTCCTGACCCTTCTCTTCTCCAGCCTGATCGACCCACAGTCTCTCAGCCTTTCCTCATATAAGAGATGCTCCAGTCCCAGTCCAGTGCCTCACCACCATCGTAGCGGTGAGGCACTGAACACTTTACACTTTATGTCCATGTCTCACTTGTACGGGGGAGCCTGGCACTGGACACAGCATTCCAGGTGCAGCTTCACCAGTGCTGAGTAGAGGGGAAGGATTATCTCCCTCAACCCACTGGCAACACTCCTCCTAATGCAGTCCAGGACACCACTAGCTGCCTTTGCAGCAAGGGCACATTGCTGGCTCATGTTCAGTGTGTGGCAGTATGGAAAAAAAAGGCAATGTTTAGGAATTTTACTTTTAAACTTGATTTTATTTTAGAAAAAGCTTTATTTTGTTAAGGAGTTTGTAAAGGAAAACTATTAAATCTGTACCAGACCAAGAGGAATTCAAGGTCATTAGCTATGGGATTATAAACCAGTCCTTTAAAGAGCCATTTGATAGCAAACTGCCACTCTATAATAGGTTTTCATCAACAGTTAAAGTATAGAAAAGACAGTTACATCAAGGAGAAAAGCAAAATCCCCCATTTGTGACCACTTATGCTGTTTTTATTCTCAACTATACTAGGCATTTATCATTACATTCATCTCCTGTGAAAGGAACATAGACAGCATGTTAAAAGGTCAAGTGGACTATTCGTCCTGATACAGAAAAAGTGTTCCCCACTCTACTTTTTTGGAAGCATGTTCGTGGAAATCATAACTACCTTTCGCACCTCACTGACTGTATATTCTACAAGTAAAACTAGTAGCTGTTAGGTCATATGAATTAGCATACAGTGGTAGCTTTTATAAGTTTTTATACTTTGCCACATTTCCCTCTCTCCAAAATATTTGAAAAGTTAACATGTTCAGTTGCAAATGTTGATCCTCTGTTTAGTCATAATGATTAAGTGACGGTCATTGTAGCATGACTCATTGTTTCTGGATAGGAACATTTACACAATATTATCTTTGTTATGAAGTGCAGTTATGATTCACATCAGTCCAAGCCTTCTTCAAGTGAGGATAGTTATGATTACATTTGGAATACTTCATTCTACTTGGTGATTTACTGGTAAGTGAGCTCAGTACTTATGCTGATATTTTCTAAAGGAGAAAAAAAAAAAAAGCTAACTGCATTCCTTAAAGACTGGTGCTGCCAAAACCATATGTTCTCATTAAACTAAAATGAACCTCCTTAGAGGAAAATTCTTTAAAAATCCTGTATTAGAACCTTCCCACAGGGAACAGGAGGTTGCTGACGCATTTGGTCTTGTACAATGTACTGACAGAGACATAGGGTAAAGTCATAGGCAGAGCTTCACTCTTTAGTGAAGCTTTGATTTTACTTATGCTACTAGCTCTGTAGGAAGATTGCAATAGAAGGCAAGGAATAGAGTTACTATAAAACATGTCCACATTAAACTGAATTATTTGAACTGGTGTTTGAAATAAGACAGCTGAGCCCAGCTTGTACACTAATACTGGTATCTGGGATCGGTCCTTGCATTTGTGCATGATCTAACCTAGCCTTTTGCTGTGTTGGCTTTGCACACTACATTCAGTGTTTCAAAGCTAGCTCAGTATCTGAATGAAACTGGCAGTTTCTGTCCCATAAAAATGATATTCTAATAGTAAAGAGAAATAAAAAAAAAAAAATTTCCTTTTTTTTTTTTTTTTTATAGCCTACAGGCAGGGTAACTTGCTAAGTTTAAAGAGCATCAACTAAACTATACAGTTTTGATAAAGTTTTCTTTTGATTAGTCTATTAAGGTAAGAGATAAATGTAAATGTACTTTTTATTTTAGAGCATACAAATCTACTTTTTTTTTTTTGTAAGGTAAGAATGTGAATGTTGAAACAGTCAAAACATTCCAGGTATGCTTGAAAAAGAAAGGTTTTAACCTTACCAAAAAGCAGCATTTCATCTTTTTCTTCCCCAAAACAAACAGACACATTGACAGACATCAAGGGAACTGCTGAATTTTAAAGATGCTCTACTCTCTGAGAGAAAAACATTTGTGACTGCAATTTTTGACCACTACCCGTTCACATCTTTTAGTGTGCACTTCTAAAAGTCAGAGATGACTCCACTTGCCTTATGCATGGCATGCCTAATATACGAGTTAGCTATGCATTAGTTCTGCCTTCTTCTGCATAATGAGTCAATCAAGAAGGAGTTGCATTTGTCATTTATGTAAGTCTCAGAAGGTGTGAGCATGGACTGAAATGTCTTTCACAGATTCGTGTTTACCTTCTCTTCACTGCACTTGCACATCACTTAGGCTGTAACAACTACTTTTTACAAGTTATTTCACACAGGGCACATCTTACTTAACCTAAGCCAAGTAAAAGGGAGGTGCCTAATCATCTTAGCTGCCTCAGACTTCTATGGTAGTGAATAGATTAGGTTTCTTCAGTTGTTTCAATTAATTAAAAAAAATATTGATATCTCACCCTCTATTACACAGAAAAAGACCTAGTGATAGTGTTGAATCAATCAAGAAATGTTTTGCAATGCAGTTTGGCAGCACAAAGTCCATAGCTTTTTTAACAGCATTCAATCTACAGAGAGTATTTCATCTATGTAGGACAATAAATACAACTACACCTGCAGCAACTCTGGACATCTCATTACAGGGAGACAGTGACAGATTGGAAGAAATCCAGGGTAGCAAAACACAAGTGATAATTCACTTGCAAGACAGACTTATGGAAATATTAGATGGGCAAAATACATACCCGTTAAGCGAAAGAGTAAGTAAATGGAGAAAGAATTCCACTGCTATTTGAATAACGCAGACAGAGGAGATGGATATAGGTGTTTTTCGTTTGACTGGTCTTAACCTTGATATAATGAGATTTCACTGAGTTCATAGCAACAAAGGAAAGATTTAGGACAGCACCAGGAAAAAGTCCTCAGGTGTATCACTCAAACTACTGGTCTGCACTAATTGGAGTATACCACATCTAGGTGCAGATACAGCTACAACAAAATGCACTCCAAACAAACCAACCAACCCCTCCATCCTTCAAAAAACCCACCACAACCCAAAAGCAAAACAAAGAACTGCTAGAATACACCTACTTAGCTGCACAACGGGGACAATTTCTCACTCACACAAATGAACTTCTAGCACCTAAGGTTTTATTGTAGTCATTGTCTTAATACAGTAAGTAATGAGCATGGTCAAGATATGGTAGTGATCCTGTCTTCCATTGACTGAACAAAGCTTCCCTCTCAGGAGGGACTGACAATAAAATAGCAAATAAGTTCTTGTTTTCTGGACAGCCGTCAAACTCTCATGTGCAGAGGGTTGGACTCTGGGTATTGGAAGGTTTGACTACAGAGGAAAAAAACCCACATCCTTGGGACATATGACAGTAACATAGAGCAAATATCACTGCAGCTCTGTAAGTTTATCCCTTCATGTCCAAAAGTCTCTTTTTCCAGTCCAAATGTTAACCACACTGAAAAATTTCCATTTAGTACAGAGATACTGAGAGAAGTTTTCTAATAGGGAGATAGTAGAGCTATACACTATTCCCTATGCACGTTTTATCTAAGTGTCTTTCTGGATCCTGAGATATTTTTCTCCAGATTCATCTCCAGAATTCTGGAAAGGTATAATTTTAAAAACGTTGTCATATACAATGTGTTTGCTGAAATACATTCAGTATAAGAGCAACAAAAGGACTTTTTTCTAAAAGAATTTTTAATATGTTTTCTAGTAATAACCATTACCTATTGCCATGAGGACGTAATTAATTCCTTCTATGCTATCAATCTGGGAAGGATTCATAATCTCATATTTCTGTTCAGGGAGTCAGAAAGAAGAAGAGCTAAATCATTCTGATCTTACTCAGTCAGGGAACAGTCATGGGTCCAGATGCACCGGGAGGATAACAAAAATCTGATCAGTAATGTTGCTGATTTCTTCTTCTGCAAGTGCTCTCTCTTTTGAGCGATCTACCAAAGACAATCAATGAATATTACGGTGATCTTAGATTAGTTTTGTTCATTGAGCTTACTATATGAAACACAGTTACGAATAATAATTCAAACAATACCCAAATCCAAACAGCAGTTTGCAGTGACAGTGGCATTTATTCGAAGTATACAGGAATGTGACTCAGTTGTCCTTGCTGAGACCTCCTGCTTTCGTTACTAATGCTTACTATAACAGAAGAGGAAATTTAGCTAAAAGCAAACATATAAATTAAACCCCACATATTTAAGGAAGGTAAGAATTTTCTCTCCTTGTTTAAGAATACAACATGCCACAATTTTAGACCACAAAATGCTTTATCCAAAGCCTCCAAAGCAACTTGTTACTGGCCCATATATCAGGAATTGCAGGGAAGTGAGAATTGATGTCAGAGATCTGCATAGCCAAAAAGGGGGAAAACAGTAAATTATACCCCTTTATGAGATACAGAATCAAACATAAAGTACAGAAATTAAGGTATTTAGTAGGTAATATCCTTCAAACTTTTAAAATGGATGTCATAATGATAAGAGAATTGCACTTAAAGGCAGGCAGATGGAGAGGCCCAGGAGGGCTGCTCAGCAGGACAGCGTGCAAGTGAGTCCTGCTTGCGCAGGCTGGATGTCCGTGTCTGACAGCTTGATTCTGCCTTTCCAGAAAGGAGGCTCTAAGCTAATGAAATCTGCTGCCAACAGCAGCCTACACAAACCCATTTGGCTGCCAAACTGCAGCACATCAGCCTGTGAAGTTGTTTTTCCCCATTGTTGCTGGACTTATGAAGGGACTGTCACTTTGATGCCTTTTTAATTTTTTTTTTAATTTTTAATTTTTTATAACAAAAAAGTAGCAAATATCTATTTTTTTAACTTTCTGTGACAGGACCTACAGGGGCACCAGGGCCAGTGGCATGTAGAGGTCTACATCTGCATTTTTATTTTACAGAGGAATAAAATCCTAACAACAAAAATAATCAGTGAATATTTATTTTCCTGTTAGTAGCTAGGTTGGCAGTGGGTTTGTTTTCTATGACAAGCCTTCATGAACGGGCAGGAGAGACAGCTGTGCGCAGAATTGTGCACCTGTAGCATAAGCCCTCTCTCTCTTCCAGCTGACTGGGGTGTAAAAGGATTTAAACAAGGAAAAAAAAAATCTTGGTAAGTGTTTTTAATTCTGTGGAAAAATAATAGAAACATTAAACATGCTGAGCACTGTCTTGCAGCTTATTAGAAAGAGTTATCACCTTGAAAGCAATTTACAGGCAAATGCCTTATACAGTACATTCACTGACAACAAGCAATCATACTGCTTCAGATTGAGAAATCATAGAAGTGAAGAAAATTGGTGGAGAAGTGAAGCCAGCTAGAGCCAGGGTGGGGAAAGAGAAGAGTCCAAGGTGATTTATAACCCTCTTAAGCAAAGATTCAACATTTGTCTCTAACTGTAAGATGCTCTAATGCAAATGCCATAGGTTCCTAGCCTACACTGTGGTAGTGTATCTGTACAGATAACTGTCAGTATGGCCCCTGTTACTGAGGACCCTGAAGGCTTACAGTACCCAGATAGGCACAAATCTGCCTCTGTGGACATAACTTTATAATGGTTAGTGTGACTGTGAGGAGCCTGATGTGAGATGCACATTAATTTTTCTCCAGAAATTCTATTTTTGTGTTATTTTGAAAGAAGTGTATACTAAAAAATATCTTTCCCCTTTACAGGCCCCAGTAAAATTATCTGCAGTCTTAGCTTTCTTGGGGAATAGGTAGCTTAATGAAAACAAAATTTCTCCTGCTTCAGTTAGTAAGCCGCTGTCCTACAGAGTTTTCCTTATGTCTCCCAAGAATTCCGATAATACTTTTAGTCTCTGGACTACAGCAGCTTGGCTTTTCTTCAGACTGCCTAAAATCTGGGCTTTCTGCACACTGAATATCAGACAGGGCTCTTCCAATTTTCCCATGTGATGCTCTTGTGTATCCTCCAAGTCAGCTGTGAGCCAGCCACGAGCAGCACACCCACCAGCAGTGCTCTTGGCCTTTTCTTTGGTGCAATTGCTTGATGTGAAAGGTTGGCAATGTGCAATGGCCCCAGATGAAGAGCATGCCCTGCCCTTATCTCTAGCCCATGTGCTGACGGTGCAGCTTCTCAGACACGTGCAGTTACAATGCCCATGACTGCTAAAGACCCCCCAACACCCAAACCAGTCAAACCTATTGAAAAATTATAGCTGTTCCTCATACCAGCTTGGCAAGTCAGGGTGCAACAAGTTCATTTTTGATGCAACAGGTTAATTCATGATAGTCAAGTAATGCAAATTGTCACTAACGGGCACAATGTGCAAGGTGGGGTGAATAAATGCTGTTATGTACATAATAGAATTTTAAACTATTACTTCCCATCACTGGAGTTTTTCTAAACTGCAGTGCTGGAAAATCTTTACAGTGGAATCACACCTCCGTGAGTTACTTTCAGCTGTGGCCGCTGCATAGCTGCGCACCATCTGTCACGAAGGCGGCGGAGAGGAGCGTTGGAAGAGCAGCCCCGGCTCATTCGGGAAACATTGGCACTGGCTACGTGGCAGAGCGACCAGGAGCTTCACGAGGGAGGCGACAGCTTCCTATTGTGGCCTCCTGAGAAATGACGGGCAGAGCTATGGCAGCAAACAGATCTGGGCTCTCAGGGAGCTAAACCAGCAGGCAGCACAGCTAGCGAGGAGCTGTTGCAGGCAGTTCTCTGCACTTGTTGTATGAGACCCCTAACCTGCTCTTGCTGGCGAAGGCAGAGCCCATGCCTTGTAGTGCCTTTTCTCCCCACTCTCTCATATGCTCCCATTAATAGAAATGCCAATATGTGGGTAAAAAAGTATTTTGGCACAGAGGATATGTTTGTGAGCAACAGTAACACGCTCAACTACTCTTCTTGTTAATGGAATATGGAAGAAACCAAGCATGCATAAAGAAGATAAACAGGAAGGATTTGTGACAGCTTTAAGCTCTATCTGCTCAGCAATCAAAGAAACGAAACTGAATTTACATAGAATGTCTCCCTTCATTTTGCATGCTTTAGAAAGCTGAGTTTGAATCTCATGTGCTGTGGGGTGCGCACACCAGGTTTTGTTACGTACGCAATGCGAAATTAGCAGCAGTTATTTAGTGCCCAGCAGGGCATTTGACAGCTGCTTGAGCCAGAAGCTGATCATCAAGTTTAGAGACTTGTCTAGAAAAAAGGGAAGACTGGGAAAATCCTATAGGGTCACAGTGCAAGCAGAAGGCTTAGTTTCAGAGCCTTCTGAAATCAGAGAAACTTTCCATTAGTTTTGCAGCAAGTTGTGCAGACTTTTAGTAAAGAATCTTAAAAGCTGAGTAGGGACTGACAAGGGGAGAGAAGCAGGTATGAACACTACAGGATTGGATAAAGTACTTCTTTCAGTAAAGAAAGAAATCAGCTGGAGAGGCTCTGGAGTTTTGTAGGGATTGGAGGAACAGCTGGAATCCTCTCAAGATTCACCAGAGGCTGGTAACTTTACAAATAGGATTGATCTTACAAAATGTCCTTCAGTGGAAGATAAAAAAATGTACTGACCAGTCAGAGATTGTTGTCTAGGTTTTATCTATCGCCAGTGGAGGGACAGGAGCAGACACAAAGCAATTCACTCTACTTTCTGCTGACAACAAAGGAAGATGAGATGACTATCTTATGCTGCACTGAAGCTACTCTTAAAGGACTAAATTTATGTACAAAGAATGCAACTCTCAGTTGTTATTAAGCAGTGTTACTTGAAAGTGTGCTTTGAAGAACCCGAAAGATAATCTAGGGTCTACTTCTTGGAACCTGTTAGACACTGAACAATTACAGATTGAGTTGTGATTTTGTAATTGTATCTGTTTTAGAGAACAGTTTACTTAAAAGAATGAAATTACATTCAACTGCAGTTTTATTAAATAAAAGAAAAGCCATTTTCTGCAAAAGTGCCTATTTAGAAAACACTGACACTGTAATCATCATTGTTTACTCTGGCTGTGCAGAGCATGAATGGGTAGAGGCTTCCTAATGCTAATAGCTGTGATTAGAATTGTTGAACACTTCAATCTAGGACGTCCTCATACCTTGTCCCTTCGTACCGCTCTGACAAGATCCAGTAGGAAAAACATCTCATAACTATAAAGCAAGGCGTTAGGCTGGGCATTTGAGTGAGGGTAGAGGAAACTACCTCTAAGAAGGGGTAAGCAATGAAAGAGATTGCTTAGAGGGGTTCTTGAGCTGTCAGCATTGGGGATTTTTAGAAATTACATGTTATATGCAGCTGATCCTAGCTTTGGACAGATGGATGGATGTTTAAGGATCATGAAACTTCCAGTAGGAACGAGCACTTTAACTCGGAATACTGATATGGCTTAGAGAAGTACAACCTTGATTAATTTTCCAAATATCAGCTAAATGGATATTAGACAACTGAGCATACAGATGAACCATTATGCTGTATTACATTTACAGCATGTGTGTTATATCTAGAATTAAACCACAATCAGTCTTGGATAAACTAAGGTTTACCTTGTCTTTGCAGTCTGAGAGTTCTCTACCATGCTGAGCAGACGGTTACCTCACTAGCCTCTGCTCTACCAGCTCAGTTTCTCAACTGTATCTCAACACTTGGTTAAGAATCACAACTAGTTTTCAATGTCACAAGCACACACATATAAATGGATTTGGCAATCTTCTACTTAGAGAACAATAAAACAATGGAAAAATCATTCATCTTGGCCAAAAATTCTGTCAGCAACTATTATATATGCATTGACAAATATTTGATACTTCTTTCAAATTATATCTCCTAAGTATCTTCTTGAATTTCTGGTCTTGAATATGCAGGACATATCGCAACATGTTGCTATTAAAAAAACCTTTAACAGACATCACTGCAATAAGCAAAAAATGACTGTGTCATGTTAAAGGAGCTATACTAGTTTACATGGATGGGCAAGAAAATGGAAAACATTACTTAAATGTAAAAAAGAAATCAGTGGTGTAGATGTTAACTATTAAACTATTTTTTAAAAAACTGTATGAAGTTGAAATGCCTGATAAGGCTAAATGCAGAGTGGTTAAGCATTCCTACTAACAGCAAGCAAAATATGTCTGTAGAAACGAGGGAGGGAAAAGGTTAGGAATTTAAAAAATCTCATAAAATAGAAGCTGTTTCCACATATGATGATACAAGGCTCTGTGAGATATAAGGCATTGTGATAATCCTTGAGGAGTGATTCCATTTAATCCTACTTTATGCCCCTTTATTTATATATTTTCTTGCTTCACCTGTTTGTGACAAACATTGATACTGATAAAAAACTGTTTTCATAATGCAGTGGATCATGATCAGAAAAAAGAACACTGTTAATAAAGTTTCATAATCGAAATGGCTTCTAGCAGATAGTACACTTCCTGCATTTCCCATGTGAGCTGTAGCATAGACTATATTTCTAACATTCAAAGGTTTTGATGCAGTGTGTCTTCTTTACGCCTCTTGCTAAACATATAGTCACTGGAATGATAAGGCACATTTAAAGATAGCATCTTCCAAGAGAGATAAAATGCTACATAAAAAGTAACTTCAGAATTCTGAAGACAAAATTTGACACAAAGAAAGAAAATGAAGAAATCAGCTTTCATTTTACCGCTGGATATATTTTGGAAAAAAGTTACTTTTTTTCACCAACATAATAAATCTTCATGCAAGTACTTTAGTGTGACCGTCAGAAAATTGAGAGTAAATGTATCTGTTATACTGAAAAATGAAGAGTTACCTGGACTAAGCTATTGGAAAAGTAAGCAACTGCCAGTTTCTGAACATCATGCCTACAGGTCCCGTCTCGCCCTGCCTGCAGTGCTGGATCTTTATTCTGTTTATTCTGGACAGCTGAGGACAGAACTCAAACTTGACTCTTGCAAAGTGTTTCAGGCAGTTGAATGCAGCTTGCAGATACAACAAGGGAATGGAAAAATGATACTTGCCACAAAAGCAGTGCTGTGTTGTGCAACACAGGTTCTAACAGAGATGAGGAGGTTCACAAACTCCTTCTTTTGAAACATGCAATTTATTTTCCTTCTTTATTCTGAAGTTTAATCGCTGAGTCAAGAATCAAACCATACTAATGGTGATATCTTTACAAGTTCAAAAATTGGACTTAAAAAACAGGTGGTTTTGCTTAGAAGCATAATTCAAAAATATGTGCTCCTACTCAAAGCTATAAAACACTGTAAAACTTTTCTGAATATGATTCTATTGTATAGATCACACGTTATAATTTAATCATTAAATAAAGCAGTCTAAGGCATTACTGGAAAACATCAGTATAGAATTTTGTAAATTTATATCTCTTGCTAAAATATAAATTTGGTGGATATTGTACCTGGTAGTAAAATTTGGCAGTGATATTTCTAGCCACTGACTTTTTAATAAAAATACCTCCTAAATCCTATCAGTCCTACTTACAAGCTTTTCATATATCTGCATAGATAAACAAGATACTGACACAACCAGGTTGAGCCTGCATGTTTTTAGGCCAGGATTGACACCTCCAAGGCAGGTGGTGACCTCATGTTGAACCATGCAGAGGCATAAGTGAGATAAGAGTCCACAGGTATGTCCTCCACATAATGTTTCTGGTAAGTTAAGACATGTCATAGCACAGAAACAAGGGTGAAGTGTGCTAAAACCGCAGGAATGAAATCGGTCCGTTTCCTTCTTAAAACTCTACACAGAAGGTCTGGTGGGTAACATATTTACTTTAACAGTGATACAGACCTTTCCCTCCCGGGAAATACTGATCTTTGGGTTCAACCAGGTGAACGTGCTACTGCAGGATCCACTAAGGAGTTAACTTGGAACATGATAAAAATATCCATGATCTACAGTAAAACTTAGTCCATGGTAATTTATCCCGAATTTTTCTCCTTCACCACCAGTTAAGAGCTCTTAGGTCAGCCAGCAGTTTCAGTGTGTGTAAACTGGCAATTACCGGCATGTCGGTCTCATGACGCGTGTTTAAATCAGCTTAGCCCGCAGAGGCGCGTGTCTCTGCCCGCGGGCCTGGCGCCCACAGGATGCCGTTTAAGCGCTAAAGAGAGCCGCGCGCATGATATTTGGGACAGTGATCTACTTGCTATTTATATTTCAAATTGACTCAAGCTAAATGGATTTTTGAAAGCCTCTTAAGGAAGATTTAAAGGAAGAAACAAAATCCAAGAATAGAATAAACAATCCCAAAATCCCCGTCCCCCCCCCAGTAGTTATGTGCTTCAGTATACCTATTTGGTATGACGTTTGGCAAAAGAACAAAATTTAAAGGTGACAAAAAGGAAGGGAAGGGAAGCTACCGTTACTTTGGAGATGTTCGCTTTCCTGATTCCAGGCAGGCTAACACGGTTGTTTTGCCTGAGGCCTGTGCCTCGGGGTTTCCTCAGCAGTGTGGATTTGAAAGAAAGATGCTAAGTAGCTAAGAGGAGCTGCGAGTGAATTGCTAACAAGGCCTCGCAGCTAAACACTGTCGGAATAGTCCTGCGGCCCCACAGCAGGAACAGGGAGATCTGAATTGTACTAAACTTACCAAAAAACACGCAAGGGAAGAAGGTCTGTGAATTCGCACGGCCCGGGATAGCGTACGCTTCTCCAGCCACTGAAATTCTTTTGCCTGTCGTATCTTCCTTTTGACGACTGTCATATCTTCCTTTTGACTGTCAAGCCGAACAGGGCACATTTTCTGGTCACCAGGTAAATGGCTCCCGTTTATGAGAGAGCAAAGTGATGGACAGCGGGGCTGAAACCTCGGTGCGGTGTCGGCTCCATTTGTCAGGAGGAAGGATGCGCTCAGAGTCTGCAGGAGAGCACGACGCAGCCAAGGACCTTCCCTTGAGCAGGGCAAGCGCTATCCCCCGGCGTTTAAATCTTTCGAGTGGCCGGCTAACTACAAACCATCTGAGCCTTGTGGAAAGGTGCTTGTCACTTCCAGCCGTAAGCTACTGCTTAAGCCATGATGCGTGTTTTCACAACTCGAGGCTTTGTTTTCTAACTACTTGAATAAATATCAAAGCGACATGTCTTGAAAAGTGCTTCTTGAAAAGAATGCTGAGAAGGGAAGTAACTTCATTTGCAGCTACGATTGCTTGATATTGCCAAGAATCCTGCATGCTGTATCTGAAGATTTTCTTATACCTTATAGCAAATAATGTTCATATGTTGTTAGATGCATTCTTATTAAAATCTGTGTAATATTTAATATATCTTGAACATTATTCTATTTTTACCTGTATTATTGCCTTAAGTAAATATGTTTAAACATCATTGTGAAGCAATTTCTGTGAGACATAAAAAAGAAAATTACACTCAAATGTTTGACATTGAAGTACCTGAGAACTCAGGCAGAATTTCCCTAAAAATAAACATATATCACAAGGCCACAATACCTTATCAGTGAGATATAGCACCGTTGTTCTTTTGTTGTCTTTAAGACTGCATATAACATTCGATTGCCAAGCTGGAAAAGATCTTTTTTCGTTACTTATTCCAGAAGAGTGTCTATAAGCTTTGTTATAATCGTTAATTCCTCTGTGTCAATTCCATGTCTTAAAGAGATTCAAGTTGCCGCAGAACACTTAGCTTATTTAGATGATGCTTAAATCTCATCCACCCACAAGTCACCTTTTTTCCTAAATCCTTAGGCAAGCATGATTTTGAGGGTTTTTTTTTTCCACTGCTCTTTTTACAGAAGTGGGCAATATGCATTTAACATTATCGTCACTTAGTCTCAGGTTTGCTGAAGCATAGCTTCTGCCTGCCAAAGTGTACACAACCTTTAAAGTTCATCTACCAGCTTTTGGAGATTGTTAAAGAACCACCCTACTTCGCAATGATTTTGCTTAACATCTCACATTCTTCCTCATTCCGTTCCCTGCCACTCTTGATGCTGAATTTCACGCCGATAGCTCTGTATAGCAGTATTTGAGAAGGAATTGACCACGTAACCAGCGTTATGCTTTCAGACAGAAAAGTAGGTGGCAACTTGCTTTTTTTTTGTTAGGAAGGGACAAAAGTGTTGTGCACATTGTTCAGCCAGAGGCATTTGTGAATATAACGTTATTTTAAAATAAAAATAAAAACACCGGTCAGTCATTTTACAAGATGTACTGAAAATGCAACATTTCTACTGATAGGTTAGGATTGAGTTTTTAAGTAATATCCCCTGTGAACTAAAAAACTAGTTCAGCAACCACTGAAAACAATGGTCTGGCTTTCTACAGACCCATGTCCTGTGGTTGATCATCTTTGCTTTGTTAGAAGATACAAGACACACTGAAGCATATGGAGGACATTTATAAGACATTTCTCCAGTGCAAATTCTCCATTGCTTGGTGAGCTAACACCAGCCTTTTCTTTACTGGGGCTACTGCAAAGGTGTCACAGCTGCATAACACTCGACAAAGTTAATTGACCCCGAGACCTTTATTTTTCTGCCAAATGTGGTTGGAACTTGCCAATAGAAAAAAAAAAAAGAAAAGGCTAAGATTTCTTTTTCATGAGAGAGTAGGCATGAAAGAGAAAGCACAGGATCTCATACAATTTTCCAAAGAAAATTTAACTCCCCTTACCCCCATCCACCCACCAATAGCTTAAATTCTGTCCTGGCCAAATGCTATTACAGTTAATGTCACTGATTTTAGAGCTGTTAATGGGCATGAAGATTATAGCTACTTTCTCTTCATACTCTTTGATTTCCATTAGCACACTTTATTATCAGGCTATACCTAACAGAAGGTGCTGAAATCTCTGACAGTAATTCCTCATAATTTTGGCTCATGTGGAAACAAGAATGCATCTCCCAGGCGAAGCAGTATGTCCATTTTCCCATGCATCCCGCTAAACAGAGCATTAATTTTCAGCTGGCCTGAATACTGCTCCTCTTCAACTAAAATGCAATTCTTTGCAAGTATGTTTGGCAAGTAAGAGCTGAAGACTTTTCTGTTTATTTCACTACATGGAATGTACTTCATCTTCACCAGCTCATATTAAAATATAATCTAACAATGTGTTTTCAGCTCTCAAAGTGACATTTCATTAATTTTCATAGACATCTGAGCGCACTTTAAATGCTAACTTTGTGCATAGTGAATAGGATTTTTCAACTTCTCAGTATTTTTTTTTTTGTATGTAGCTTTCCTCTATTAAAGCATGCAATGCCACAGGGGCTGCACTGCTGGAACATCTTTAACTGTGAAGCACTACTGTTCATATATTGTGATCTCTGCTGGTAGTACACAACACACAAAATATGTTACCCTGTTGCAGTGGATGAAAACTTACATTTCTGCCAGCAAGTACAGCCTATATTTTTAAATGTCAGTAATGAAATGACATGGGCTTGGATTAGGGTCTGGGGACTCAAAAAAATGGAGGCAGAAAAACTCCTATAATTGTACCTACAGAGACCTCAAGCGAAAAACCCCAACACTTGTGCAAAGAAGGATCAGCAGAAGTGACCAGTTGTGGCTGCTGAGGTGGCCCCAGCTGTTGGTCAGGTCACACCTGGGCAGCTCAGCTTAGCAGCTCTACCTTCCCGAGCCCATGGGAAAAGCTCCAGAATTGCCTTGAAAAGTGGCAGCAGTTTATGTTAGAAAGAATAAATTCCCTGATGGCGGTAGATATTAGAAGGGATTAGGTGTCTCCTTGTACCACAAGTACCACACCATCCACGTTCCCAGACTGGCAGCTGGGGTTTGTGCTGCCTTTTGCGGGGAGGTGTAACGGCTACACTCTGACGATGTCCTCCTGGCTGGAACAACTGAAGCCAGCAAGTACACGCCGTGTCCAATTTGTGGGGTGGGAAGGTGTGACTTGGTCTTAGGATGCTGCAGTGGAGGCAATAAGACTGAAGACTTTTGCAGAAAGTGACGTATTTGTGGAAAGGCTTGGGAGGAAGTATTTAGAGGGATGGATCATCCAGGAGCACCCTATATGAGCCACTAAATGAGAGGTCCGAGGGAGCAGCTGGACACAGAGAAGGGCAGGGATTTTTTTTTTCCTCTGCATCTTGTCATTGCTCCGCTGGGAGTTACATAGTCCAGCCAGTACTGTGGGTTTTAGTTTAAAAGCTGACTCAACAAGAAAAGTGGTGTTTGAGAATTTATGATTCTTGGCTATAATAGATCTTATATAAAAACATCTTCAACAAAAATCCCAACATTTCTCTGATATATTTCTGTCATTCTCTATTTAAAACTCTAAACTAGTGTTTCTAAAATTCAATAGCAATGTTTTGGCAAAGATGCAATGTGAGAATGACAGTTTTCCAAAACTGATCTTATGCCGTATGCGTATTAAATTGAGGTGCTGCGCTTTATAATGGATCCCCTTAGTACTTATTATCCCCATTAAGTTAAGGAAAGAAAAAAATCAAGCTCATAATTCAATCTCAATATTTCATCTGAATATAGCACATTTGTGTGTGTGTTTATTATCAGTCTTTAACTAAGTCATTCAAAGCTTGTTTCTGTAACAAATCAAGAATGAAAATACTTTCAAATATATCATGCATCAGAAATTCATTGACTAAGTAATTATAAGTTTGTTATGAAACATCCCTTATGGGACCTCAGCATGGATTTCCTAGAAGTAGACAGCCTCAGACAATAAAAGAAAATAGACATTTTATCTCAAGATGTTCAAAAGAAGATAGCAAGGAGAACAAATGGCCAAAATATTCTGACATAGACACAGAATACTAGAGGAATATCTACCTTATTTAAAAAAAAATCATATATTGATTAAAGTAGGTTATCTTCCCACATCAATATGTTTTCAAAGCAATCTAAAAAAAAAAGAGTTAGAGATTAACTGTATAATAAATCACTTTTTTAAAAGATAAAATAAATAATGTTAAGAACTTCAGCACCTGCATACCTCTCCTGTTTGACCACTGCCTTTTATGGCATATTTTACAAAGAACTTTTGAGCACATATATTTTCAAGTACAAGAAAAGTACTTAAGTGATGTGAAGACCCATAAACATAAAGCCAGCATTGTCTACCACTAAACACACATATTTCTGCATAGGACACCTAAAAAGTAACTTTATCTGATTCAGTCAAGGGAATTTGCAGTACATTTTTCTCTATTGAGATCAATCAGAGATGTGAATACAAACTCGCATAAGCATAGCTAGAAGTTCTGGGTGAAATGTCTTGAAATGGGCATTTTTTTCTGTCCCTTTCATTTTTATTTCATTATAAAAATGGTAATAAACCTATCTAACCTTAAACAAACCCAAAGTAAAGTATTAAGATTTTCTTCCTGTGTGCTCCTTCACTGGACTGACCTACAGCTCTCCAGAGGGAAGTCAACTGATCTGAAAGGCTTCCTTTTCACGCCAACAAAGAGTGCCACCGGCCTCATGGCCAAGCCTTTCACAGTTGCCCTCAGCAGACCGGCATATGCTCCAAAGAGGATGATGCAAAACTGTGCTCTGACATCCCTAAGCTGCAGGTTTTGCAGAGTCAGTTTGGTTCTTGGGTCAGCAAAATCCACGTATTTTAAAATCCTTCCATATGTTTAAGGAACTTTGAACATATGCACACAATCCTGCCCACACCTTCCTAGTCTGCTGCAACGTGAAGCAAAACGGGTCAGCACAAACCACAACAGGCGACAGCTGGAACAAGGGGGGTACCTGTGGACCCATGGGATAGACGTAGTCCTCCTGGAAAGGAGCATGAACCTCCACTAGAAATGGGTGTAACCCTTTAGATCTTTCCAGAAGAAGCACTCCTCTCATCCTGTCCTACCTAAAAACAGCAAGAAAAAAAAAAATCAGTAGGAATATAAATACAAGTTGCTGCTCTCATTTCTGTTGACAGGAAGAGAAAGGGTTGCTTAATTTTTTTTCCTCCTTTGCCAATTGTGAATAGCTCACAGACTTGGAGAAGAAGTGAAAACTGGTTTACTAGGAAAGCAAAATATGGTTGCAGTACTGCTCTGCCCACCTACACAATGACAACAACAGGACAAAGCTGCAAATCTATTCCCAAGGCAAAGTGGATTCTAAGCAAGAGGGGGTGGGAATAAACAAAAAAATCTTAATAGGAAGCTGTAAGATACATATGGCTTAAACTATAGGTCTTGATGAAGACACTGGCAATACAAAAGCTTTTAATGGCATTGCATTGTCTGAAATCCTTGCACTACTCAGCATTGAATTTAAGTCTCAGAAAATACATTAAGGATGATTGCATACTAGCCAGCAAAAGCAAACTGTTCCTTCTCGGCTCTTGATGAATCATGTGAACGATGCGGTAGAACAGATAGTGCACTAATGGTCAATGCTTTATGGAAGGTTGCCTTGAGACGACAACTGTACTCCATAACGTGTGTATTACCGTTCAGAAGGTTTTGGGGGAAAGCAAGGAGTCTTTAAAGAAACAATCCCCAAACTTTACAGTGAGCACAAGCAGGTATTTCTAACCTCATTCCCAAACAGCTGTGATTCTCACTCAGAGGCTCAAAAAAACATAAATCCAAAAAGAAGAAATAAAAGGAGGAAATAATTACATACATGAGGAAAAATGCAGGTTAAAAGTTGAGGAGATGAGGGTCTAAATAAAGTCACATAATGAAGTCACATGGGTGTTTTGCAAATGAACTTCATGAAGGGTAATGAAGTCAGAGCAGTTATGCCAAAATATAGCTGATTTATCAAAGTTATATATAAAATATTAAATACAATGTATTGTTAACAATTCTGTATAGAATAATAGAGGACATAATACACATATACACTGTATGGCTGCTAACATACTGCTGAGGTGTGGCTCTGTACACTCTGAGCTACTTTTGTCTATCTCAGTAATGATTTTTTTTAAACACAATCTGAAACTTTACATTATCACTTTCAAGAATATTTTATGGAGATTTCTGCTCACCAACTAGGATTAGCTGCTGCCTAGCACGGTGAGAATAATTCAAATTGCGTTCACTGCTTCTGTAATTATTTTAAGTGACTTCTAATCAGGATTTAAGGACCATGCCTATACTCTCATTTTTAATTACAAACTGAGGTTTGAAGGACTTTAACTTGACTCAAGTGGCCCTGATGTATGCAGCTCACGACTCATCTTTGCTAGCCCACCAATTATTCCATTGCAGTGAGGGAAGAGAAAGTAACTTTTCTTTTTAAAGAGAAATCAGTCACTAAAATACGTCACTCTCAAAATCGCGATACCTTAAAATCTACATTATATAATGTGAAGTTTTTGGAACAAGCCAAAACAACAAATAATTTTAACTAGATCTGCAAGTCAATGTATCTGATAGAGACAAGTTTTCTTTAACAAGAAATGTTCTACTGATTAAGAAAGATCTCTTTAATCCAATTTCCAGGATAGGCTGCCTGGCAGAATTAGTTTTAAATTAAAGCTCTCCAGGAGCTGCATGATGTCGACATCAAATTTGGAAGCCACAAGACTGTGAAAATCACATATTTTCCAAAGAAAATCTTAGGTGGTGGGTAGGTATAGACGGAAAATGACTGCTTTTTAAATAAAAGCCTCTAAGCTGGGTGTGGGCAGCCAGAGCCCGTCAGGCCCACGAGGAGGTTTGGCGCGGGGAAGCACAGCCCGAGGGGAGGCAGCGGGAGGGCACAGCCCTGCCTCCGGAGCCCCTCTCCGGCTCCCGCCCGTCCGGAGATCCCGGGCCCTTTGCCCAGGCACGGCGGAGCCACGCTCGGCGCTGCCGGAGGTATCGTGCCTGTCTGGGCAAGAGCATGAAGGCAGGACGTTTCCCACCAGTCTGAAGGTTGGAGCATTCAAGATGTTTGAAAGTTACCCCAGCTTCTTCCAAAGCAACATTTTGTACGCAAGTCAGCTAATATAATGTCCAAAGTGTTTTTACTTTTTCCATTCTCCAAGTATAGTTTTAAAGTTATGCTTTTTCTCAGACAATGATTAATCCAGCGAGAAATTCTTGAGTTTAGGGGTGAACATGATTGAATCTGTGGAACTGACTCAAAGCCCTTATAAAAATGGAGTGATCTTGACTTCCCTCTCACCTCCTTAGAAAACAAACTGAATTAGAAAGTCCATATAAAGAAGACAGAGTTGCTCCAGGACTTGTCTCCTTGCCCGTGAGTGATTAATACGTAAAGTCAGATGAAAAACATTTTTTTCCTGGCAGGTGAAAATGGAGATACCAGCACCAAATTCATCTCTGGTGACAATTCATTAGGCTCAATAATTACAGTAGGACAGCTTTTAACATTGTTTCAAAAACAAAGCATAACAGAAACCTCTCTGTTTTTCAATGAATAAATATTGAACAGGTATTTCTGTCTTCATTTACCAAGATTGCTTTAAAGGAAATCATTTGCAAAGCTACGAGACAATTTCTGTTTCTTCAAACAAACAAGGCTTTTATCCTCACACACCTGTGTCTTCTAACCTAGAAAATTAATCAGCTATGCTCTGCTAAAGATGAAGTAGCATGTTTTTAACTATGCCAAATGCTCTAGCAAAGTGTTTCTAAATAGGAGGGTAAAACACTATCCCGTTTAATATGGTAATCAACAGAAGCATCATTTAGTGCCACTTGCTGTAGGAAGCCACTGGGGTACCTCTCCTCTGCAGGACACTGGACTGAGGATCAGGACACGGGGCTTATTTTTTGAGTTCTTTGAAGAAACTCCTCCCACATCCCGATCGGATAAAACTGCTTGAGCTGTTACAAAGCTTAACTAGTAAGAACCTTACTTTGATGGCCCGGTCGTCTGTGAGCAAACACAAAACATTTAGAAATATGTTTCAGGTGGCGAGTGGCATACTTACCACTGCTCTAAAATCAAAAATTCTTGACTACCAGTGTGACCGGGAGTTACATAGGTTCCCACTGGTTCAGTTAGCTTTTGTTTGAGAGGTAGGGAAGACAGAAGTTCTAAAAATAGACTCGGTGAAAATCCCAGCCCGGCGCCTCAGATGGAGACACATGATGGTGAGGAGCCAAAACTCCATTATTCCCAACAGCACCCAGGGCAGAAGTTCTTTTCAGCTGTATCAGAAAAACATCCTCACTAGTTCTATGCTCTTGGGTGGGGATGACACAGGATTTTCTCCTTTTCTTTCTCTGAAGCAAACAACTTAATAGTGCAAAGAAACTGATAACGCCTGCAAGTCTCACTTGGTATAAGCCACCCTTCACCATCTAGACACTCAAATAATGCACTAAGAATTGTGCAGTTTATGTTAATCTACAGTGGAGAATTAGTAAAGAAAAACCATAACATTTTACGATCATACTCTCACTAGTTCTCTTTCACTTTCTGAAGGATTCTCTGTATAGACAGGTGAAGCTTTAAGGGGGGGCAAATGAACAAAAACCAATTGAGCTCCCACCCATTCTTATCTATTATAAAGCATAAAATATTACCTATGAAGTCCTCCTATTTTTAAACAAGGATGCAATCTGTGAGAAAACTCTCAACAGATCATTAGAGCCTTTTATTTTAAATGGGTTCTTCTCTGATGTTAAGTATGAGCAGGCAGGGAAGGCACAGGACTGAGGGATGGCTGAGAAGAGACTTCTGCTGTATCGTTATTTAGTCTCAGAGGTTGCATCAGTGATGGTTTTATCCTTTTTCTCATTTCAAGGTGACCATTCACACAGAAGGCTACTCACATGTGTTGCAAAACAAACAAAACCTAACGTGGCAAAGGAGAAAGAGCAAAAAGAGAAGATTTTTTTACTGTCTTGCCCATTTCAAGAATATTTCAGCTGTTTTAAATATGCCAGAAATGTTGAAATGTCAGAATTCCCCTAGTGAAGATACAGTTATACAAGGGTTCATGTCAATATAATGTCATATTAACTCTGTGAAGCACAGCAAGAATCGTATAAACTACTCAATACCAGCACATTTCTGCACCATGACTTTTCACAACAGGATTACGTACATATATATACACGCTATCAAAATTGTTGCTTTGATAAAATTTACCAAGCCTGAAAACTATAAGGTATCTAAAACCAAAAGTGTCAGCATGTCTGGTTTTCCTGGTGTTGTCGGGCAATAGTAGGTTGATTCGAGTCCTAAGGATGAAACATGGGATGAAAATCAGAGACAGACAGCTTATCTGTGTTTGTAACAATCTTTTTGAAGTAGTCAGTTTTCTCATTGCCACCACACTAGATTTAATTTTTTTAACCTATTTCTTTGCTAAGCTATGGATATTTTCCCTCATTTTTGACAACGCTGGTCAAAACTGTGTTCTTATTTATGCGCAGCAGCTCCATTGCCCTGCTGGGCAAGTAGGGAAGACAGTGAGCAAACACATTTTCCTACTTAACTTCTAAAAATATTGAGCATTTTTGATGTCCATGTCATTATAAAACAATAAAAAGAGGCCTCTTAAAAACAAAAAAGAGAAATGAAATTTGAACCTCCTCCCAAAGGTGTTAGTTGTAGAATATATGATTTTATTACAACTGCATCAGGCCCAGACACTCAATTTTGATCTTTTCCACTTCAATCTGGAATTAGAAGCAGCAATTTTTGTTCTTGTTGCTGCTGGTGGTTTGTTTGTTTTTTTCCCTGGCTGCTCTCACTCAGCTGAACAATTCCCCTTAGCAGTGAGATGAACCTCTCTGAGGTCGTACCATCCACCAACTTCCTGGAGCTGAGATACAGCAAGATGAATTTAACTGCATGATGTTATTCTGTCCTGTTTCTTCTATCTTTCAGGGACAGATCCCAGCTCAGAAGGCCACTTTAATTCAATTTGGAGTCTATACAAGGAATCTTGTATATAGCCCTTCCAGCAGTGTTCCTTTATGAAAGAAGGCTGCACCTCAAAGATAACTGGTTGCCATGCAGAAATCAAGTTATTAAGACAACTTCATATTTTTTCAACATTTTTTTTTGTGTGTATATGTGTCAGTTAATAATGCTGTGGCCAGGAAGTGGGGGAGAAAGGCACAAATTATTCCATTTCTTTGTCTGAATATGTATTCCCCTTTTCAGTCATTTGAAAGAGAAAAAATACCCCATGATTTTTATCATCAGTTAATTTTTTCTCAAGTTCTGCAAACTCTGTAATTTGAATAACATACTCTTTCCTACAACACACCAGACTCTATAATTTGTTTTTGAGCACCAGTTTCTTTGATGTAAAAATTTTAACATCTTTTTATACCGCTTACTACTCCTCTCTGTATTTCACCACTGAAGTCCTTACTGTCCTAGTCAGACCCCCTTCAAACACTGCCCAGTATTTTTTCTTGCTCATAAAACATACATCTACAACATTAGTTAGACCTAAATATCTCTTAAGACCTGCCTAATTACAGTCCTAAGACTCCTAGCATCATCAATAACATCTTTAGTTCATAAGCAGGCACTCCGGAGAAATTTGGAAAGTGAGTCGCGCTAGAGAAACTTCCCCAGTCACAAGGATGGTCTTACAATATATAATTATAAGGAACTGCCACCATTTGAATAATTGATCTGGGGAAAATGCAATTTCTGTATATATTAACTATCCCGTGGTGTTTGGGGCTGTACGTTTTTAATTTTAAATCATGGACTTTGCCTTAATCATATAATTAAACATAATAAATTCTTAGGTGTTCTATATTATGAGTAAATAACACAAACAATACAAATGCAAAAAGATCAAAAGATATTTGAATACTACAGCTGAAAACTATGAGAGAAACACAGAGCAGTTATATTACAGAAAAATAATGCAGCTCCAACTTTTCTGTGCAAGTCCTAGTGCAGTTTTCCTTTCAGTGCCAAATCCTTCTGCGTGATCAGCAGCAGAAACACAGTGACACCCTTCCCCTTTAAGCATTTTCTATTCTCTACAATGTTTCACTCACCCCCACCCCAAATCTTAGAGATCCGCATCAATATTCATCTGTATTTATTGATACAGGCTCTGCTGAGTGTTTCCATTTAATTAATTGGTTTGGTTTGTTTCAACACTGATTGACTAAAGTCCCAGCTTCCATTAATCTTCCCTGCTGACCATGACAAAGCTATCATAAATTTGTCCCACTCACACAAGTGGCAGATCATTTTTCAACTTCATTTCATGTTACATGGTGTGGGAGAAGCTTCTTATTCCCTTGGCCAAGGGCAGTGCTTGTTAAACAGCTATGCAGCATTTAAGAACCAGGTGACAGCTTCTGGTTTTGTTAGACCAGGTAGCTGCCAAAATAACTTGATACAGAGCAAAGCCTGAACCAGACTGCCAAACCAAATACATTTTTGGAACAATGGCAGAAGCGTGTTTCTCTCTTGCATAGATTTCTTTGTTATTAGATAGAAAATGCTCCTCTTATTTTTAGCTGAAACACTAAACCAAATATGTAGAGGGTTTATAGACATTTTTCTTCTCGACTGAAAACAAGAGGTGATCTGTTCAAGGCCACACAATAGACAATTTCAAGATGAGTACTCAGAGAGCTGACTGTCGGCCAAATTCCCCCATAAACACGATTTTACAAAACTATTACCAAATGGTGTTTTGAGGCCTTCAGAACTGAGTGGTATCACCCAAAATGTTAACTCATTTTCTGCTGGTCCATTCAGGGGAAACTGTTTCGTCTCCTCCCTTCCAGCTTCAGGAGGATGAAGAAGAAAAGACAGAGCAGATGTATGTATTCATCCACATGGCAGAGAGAAGTTTGGAGGTAAAGGATAGACAACTGTGTGCCCTGGGGTGAAGGAACAGTGAAATCCCATAAATCAGCTTTTGGGAAGACTGTGGAGACCTTCTAGAATAGCAAAAGGTATTCTTGCACATTCACTTCATCTTCTTAAGACTGCCTTTGCGTAGAGAAGTTTTATGCTGTCATAAGAGGACAGAACACAGCAGTGGAGATGAGGTTAGGATAATTAGATCCATGCTCTGTCATTAGCTAAGCAGTAGATATGTAGTCCTAACTGCATCTAGGACATTTCTTCTTCAATACAGAAAAGGACAAGATTAAATAGTCTATGCCCATGACATTAAATATAAGCTATCAAATTTCCAGCTCCAGCAATTATGCACAACTCCTAGAACACTCTTTTCCCCACGGGACCAAATCCTTCTGGATGATCAGCACAGCAGAAGACATCGTGAAAAAATTTGGGTGTCATTAGCTAAGTAGACAATACCTTGTCCTAACTGTATGCAGGTCATTTCTTTTTTAATAGGAAATAGGACAAGAATAAACAGTCTATGGCCATTACAGTAAATATAAGCTATCAAATTTCACTTTCTGCCTGGGAACCTCCACTCTCCTCATCCTACTCTAGACACCTCTGGACTAAGCATCCTTTTGGGAAATTCTACCAGCTCATAGAGTTGAACAGCATCTCTACTTCATTATGCAAAATAAACCTTTTCCTGACAGAATTAAAAAGGGAAAAATAAATAATTTTGTGTGACATAGGAGGAATTTATCACTTAGCCAGAATGTTTACCTGAGGTGACAAGGAAAACCCATCCGGTTGTTGGAAGTGATATGCTGTTAGAACTTACATAATTTGATTTTGTTCCATTTTTACCTTTGGGGAAAAAAATATTGGGTAGGGCAGCTTTCAGACCAAGTTGAAGAATGAAATTTGAATGCTTCGATAAAGCTACAAGCACCTGAAAACAGCATCAGAATGATAAGCGTTTTGCAAACTTAACTGGAGTAGGCATTACACACATCACTGCAGTTTGGAAATACATTATTTCTAGAACAGCTAATCGAAGAAATCTTGTCAAATTTCACAATGCTAGTAGCAATTATATTTGCCAAGATTATCCCTTGCTACTTACCCTGTTCAGACAGCAACACTTACTTCCTTCAGGCAACTCCGGGCACATCAGGTTGGACGGAGAGTCGTTTGTGTGCCACCAGTACTACCAGCTGGACTGAAATCTGAATGTGCTGAGTTTACAGAGGAAAAAAGGGTCCAGAGAGCTGTTAGAGGGAGCCTGCAACTGAAGGGCAGTGCTGTACCTGAAGAGTGAGAAAGACGGAGAGAATAAGAGTGGGAAGGGAAGGGAAGGGAAGGGAAGGGAAGGGAAGGGAAGGGAAGGGAAGGGAAGGGAAGGGAAGGGAAGGGGAAAGAGGAAAGTCCAATCATATAACAGACGCTCTCTATTTCATTGCTTAGCTCCAAAGACAGTGAACAGGCAGGGACAAATTTTGGGAAGCCCGATTCTCTCTGGCTAATGCGGTTTAAGGCACTATTTCTGGAGTAAGGCAATGCATGTTAGGCTAATGAAGATTTTACTGTATGGCAACTTTCCGTGCCCTGGGAAGTAAATGCATTTGATTTCAGAAGATACACATTCCCCCTTTTCCTTTCTCCACACCAGCTAAGTTTAAAAGTTAATCCTTAAGCTTTTTATTAAGTGTTACCTTGTCTGCACTGATCAAATGTTTCTCCACTCCCACTGATACAACTATTTTATTAAAGACTGGATGCTTTTCTTCTCTTTACTGGTCAGATAGTATCTCCATAATCCCTAGTACCTTCTGTGTTGTACACAGTCACGCTGATGGTAGCAGAGCTGACTGACTCTCTGCATCACATGCCTTTTGATCACACAACACAGGAACTTCAAATGTGATGCCAGGAGAAAGGGAGAGAGACATAGTCCAAATGAAAATTAATTTATCCTGCCCAAGTCCAGTCTTTCCCTGAGGCAGAGCAGCAGGATAGTACAGAGACAAGCAAACTCCCTTTCCCTGAACCACACAAAGCACAAGTAGAAAAAGCCCTATGAAGTCATACAGTCCCTTCACTTATCACTGTAGAATTGTCCTTTACAGTATATTGTACGCTATGGTTTTAAATTGTACAACCACTGAAGCAACCAACATTTCCCTTAGGAATTTATTCTACAGTCTACTAAGTCTCATTCTGAGGAAATAAAGGGATAATAATTGCAAAAGCTTGCCATCTGTCATATTTTAAAAGTCATATGTAAAAATTACATACAAAACTACATTAAAAGGTCATGGAGTATAACACTCCAAAGTTTAGAAATGCAGAAATTAATGCTAGAGTACTCAACCTTATGCACATATATGTGATGATATATTCTCCAGTTAAACACTCATATACTCCTTTTTTTCTTACCTGACCCTGCCTCATTCAGAATGGACAAAGCTCACTTAATGAGCTGACTCTGACGGTTTTGCCTTCTCCTCATTTTTCAGGTTTTGTATTCAGGCACGACACATAAAACAAACTCCTCTGAAGATTCTCCCCAAAAGCTTTGCTCTGGTGCTCTTCACAATACCATTTGGATGTTTCACACACACTATGCCCAGGTCAATCTTGGGAGCTGCCAGGAGTGGTGCTAATTCCATCTGACAGCCAAAAAGCCCAGGTGTGGAGCCCTCCCAACATTTGGGTGCTCAGTCTGAATCCCCAGAGCCTAAGTGTTCAAAATACTCAGACTTATGCACTACCACATCCACCCCAAGTGTAGCTGCTTACTGCATCAATTACGGTGAAGCGCATGTAGTACTCCTGGAAATCAAAGCGCATGTCCCAGGTCAGGTTCTAGAAACCAAGGGATGAAAGCACTGAGTAAGTGCAAGGCAGTGGTTTAACGCTGGATAGATGAACACCGCAGACTCCACAGACTGGTGGAGTCCAGTCCATGTACAGGTTTCTACAGCCTCATGCTCCCTGTACAATATCTGAGTGAGATTCACAAACTTGCTGATTCACAAACCGTCAGTGGAATCTCTTTTCCATTGCATGAAATAAATACATATTTGCTGAACTAGAGAAACAGAAAAAGCTGCAAACTCAATGGATGGGCATTCATGGACATGCACTTACGGGTGATAGGTGCAAAACCAAGGGAGCTGAGTTCTGACCCTACTTCAGGTGGATGGTTTAACTATTTTAGTCAGAATGGAGAAAATTCAGCAGAAACCGCTGAACTTTTTCAGACAAAGAGTGCCGTTCATTAAAGCCATTACAGTACAGCAACTGGTTAAATAATTTAAGCCAAGTTTCCCACACCTACGTTCATATTCTAGAGACTGGAATTCTGGAAAAATACTGGTGACAGCACCTCTGTCAGTGGCACCTTGTGTTGTGCAAGGCTTAATCTAATAGGTAGCCTCTGAAACAGATACCTAATCAAAACAGACAGGCAAAGAATGGCAATTTGTGAATCTTGACAACATTTAGTTGTAAGATAGATAGGTAGTTATTCAGCACCGTCAAGACTTACGAGACTTAGCTAGAGTAGGAAAATTACTGGCACAGGCATAGGTATCTGAGGACTAAGGGTGAGGTCTAAAAGTGTGGAAAAGAGGCAAAGTTCAACATGATGTTCACGTTGACATTAGCCTGTCCCACCTATTACACAACATTCTGTTAATGGTTTATTGTAAGCAGTCCATTTTTGTGTATGTATTTATGTTGTTGCTCCCTATTTTTTTGGAATAAAATTCTCTAGCAACCAAAACTACATGTGTGAGAGCTCTCATCTGGATAAAAACAGGACAAAACTTTTGGCTTCTGATGTAGATATGAGCATCTTTGGCCTGAGAACTGGGACTGTCTATCACAGACAGCAAAAGCAGTGTGTATTAACCAAGTATCAGTGTGGAACACATCCACAGAGTACTTATATACTATAATACGTTGTAACATACGTGCATTAGTTTAACCCTAATGCATATCTGGCATCGGAGGTCTTAGCATGAACAGGGCCCTCCCCGGGTCTCTGATTAGGTGCAATCACACCTAAAGGAGATCATACCACCACATCCTTATTATTATCTTGTCTAAATAGAGCAAACTGGCATGGGTAGCATATGCTGTAAACACATGTACACCTGGCCATCACTGGAAGTAATAGTACAGATCTCAGGTCCAGCACCAGGCTCTATAGAAGAGTGTGCTTTAATGGGAACAGATTTTGATGCTTTGTTCCCCACCTGCTCCAAGCTTGATTCAGTGTGCCCATCCTCCTCAACCTGCTTCTGTCCTTTGCCTGGTTGCTCCTGAGACATCTCCTCACTTCACTGGTCCCAGGAGTTCTCTTATTTCTCAGCATACTCCTGGTCATTTTGCATAGCCAACCTTCCTCTACTCTTCTTCACTGCTGCCTGATGCCCTGCCTTCTCCCTCATCCAGTAGTCTTGTTAACTAGTCTCATTTTCCCTTTCTGGTAGCTCGATTATATTTTCCTTTTCTTCTTACCCTAGGTTTCCATGTCTCCTGTCTTCCAACTCTATGTCTCCTCCACTTAGCTCCTTCAGCCTCGCTCCTCACTCTCACTGCCTGAGCAATTGCTGCTCTCCCGCTGAAGCTTCTTTTTAGACCTTTTTTTCCAATTTCACCAGTTCCTAGATCATTCTCCTTGCTTGGGAGACCGAGAATACCGACTGTTCTCAGAGGTTCCTGGTCTTGCCCAAAGATATTTAAGTGTCTCTGACAGGATCTCCATGCCAAACTCCTGATTTTGCTCCCCAGTCCAACTGACAGACTAAGTTCCTCACTCTTTTTGCCACCCACCTTTCCAGTGTCTCTGTCTCAGCTCTGCCTTGTCCTCTGTGCATCTGAACTGGTTAGCTTAGTCTTGGAAACTGCTGGATCAAGAGGCAGGAAGAGAACTGAGAAACACACAACCCATCCATTGTGGGTGTGTAGACCATGCACAATCACAGCAGCCCAGAGCTGTAATGGCAGGAAGAAATCCCGCTCTGCTCCACATTCAGAGAAAATTACACTTTCAGGGCATTTATATGCTGGAATTTCAAGAAGTGTGAGCTGTCTACATTGACTTAATCAAGTGTGTGTGGGTTTTCATGTATATAGAAGTTACTTCTCACTAAATGCCAAATCCAACTGCAAGCCAGGAGCTGCTGGAGTTTCTAAGCAAAAAAATAGTTCTGATCATGTGTATTCTCTCCTAACTTCCTCTATGCTGATCTCCCTCTTGAAAGAAAGAGAAGTTATTGGTTTGTAAGAGCCTTAAACATTCTTCTCAGCATTCTACCAAACTCATCCACAGTAGAAAAAATAAGTTAAAGGGAAAAAACCCCCAACAATCTGTTAATGCCTCCCACAGAGAACAATCATCTGAAGATTGAAACTTGAAGATCAAACCAGAGAACTGGGTATAAGACAACCCCCTAACGTGCTGCAGTAGTAACCTCTTGTCTTTTCAGTGGACCAGCCAGCAGCATGGGACTGTGATGAACACTCAAAACAATGGAAACCAATAGAAAGCACACACTAGTAAAGTAAAAATCCAGTCATTATTGTCTTTGATTTGCTTTACCCCATGCATGTAAATTTAGCACACAAACGGTGGCAGATACGAAAGTTCTACTTGAATAGAATGAACTGTGTGCAGAAGGCAGTGTGTGTGATATCTTACATCCACAGACATGTTTATCTATCATTTTTCTACCTCTGTAAGTGATACACCAAGCTATTTTAAAACAGTAATTTTGGTCGTTTTACTTGTAAATGTTTTTTCTCACAAGTTTTAATTAAATATAACAAGAAAAATAGCAATTGGGTTAAATAACATGCTGCGCGAGTAAACCTACCCAGTAGTCAAAGAGAAATAATAATGTAAGACCTAAAATGCTAATGACATACTATGAATGTAATGATCAGCTGATTAGCCATTTAATTTCTCATTTGAAATCAAATTTACATACCTAACTTATCAATTCAGATGTGACAGTAACATTAAAATTAAATATGTGGTTTGGTATTTCAGTAAATGACAGCCATTGGTTAAATAGCAATAATACTAGCCTTTGGGACAAACATCTAGAGCACATTACCTAATTCATTTCATTTTCAAAGGAACAAAGCCTGGCTCTGAAAGCCCTGCTTTCCTACAAATATGCCTGGAAGGGCTTGTTGTTAGCTCTGGAGACTGAAAGATGGCGGCTGCAAAAATGAGCCCCATTTATTATGTCAAAACCCAACCTCTCGAGCAGAAGGGTGCCGCTCAGACAGCACAGCAGCTCCCCAGAGAGGACAGGTGCCGCGGATGTGGTCCGTACAGAGCTGCCCACCAGGCACGTTAGGCCTCCGGGCCCCAGTCTTTCTAGCAAATAATAACGTGTAGGATTACACACTCAAGAAGGAAATATGAGATTGTTAAGCCTTTTTTAATGAGAAACAACCCCCCTTCCCTGAAAACGAATGGCTTATGTAATATTTAATTTCTTAAAAATGGCCACTATGGATCACACAACCATGAAATTTGGATCAATGTTTGCTTTGCTGCTGATGTTGTTGCGTGTCTTCAGGGACATCAAGAGTAAAATCCTGAAAAAAAAATAGAGAGATCTCTTTTGATGCATTTTTCAGTACTGCTAATTAATGCATTGTTGATTAGGACCATGTGTCTGAGATAACTATACGTTATAACAACCTTTCCATTATAAATTCCTATTTATAAATCTGGGAACAGAGACACATTGCAATCCATCATGGATGGATTATCACTCTGATTTTTAAATATGGTTGAGAAATAGTAAGGAAAAGTAAAAAACTTCTTTCTTTTTAACCAAGAGAAGAGAATTGGACTTCCTCACAGACAAGTTACCTTCTCTTCCATTTTCTCTTTGTAACAAAGACACTTGCCTGGAATGTTAATTCACAGAAGAGAGGGAAAAGAATAAAACTGGCAGATTGGGACTTTACCTGCTACTGCACATTTGGAATGATGGAAACACAGCCTAAGGAAATGTGGAAACAAGTCATAGTGCAATCTGGGTGGTGAAACTTGCATGCAGAAATAACATAGCTATAAAGAACGCCTTATAGGGTTGTGGCTTATCACATGATTATCTTTGTTAACAGCATGTGTATGTGTATATAATACCCAGGTATATGTAAGAATGGAGAAAATATTCTTTTCCCTGTGATGTTTAAGGTTTTTAGTCACTTCTGTTGCTACTTACCGTGGTTATTTGTCCCATCTGCACAGCAATATGCTGTGCGTCAACTTCTGAGAACTATAGGAGATCACCACCTACATAAACGAGAACATAAATGGGAACATTCAATGTCTGAAAAAATAGACTGAAATACTGCATTAATTTTGCCTTTATTCCTTAGTGAGTTTCACATTCCTGTTTTCCCAGAATTTACAGTCTTTCAGTACAGAGCACTTTCTGTGTTGTCAGTCTGGCAGGCAGCCTGCCAGTTTCAGAGACAAGGTTTGTTGTAAGCTCATTTCCTTTCACTTCTTAAGTTCTTAAAAAAAACCCCAACTTTTCTATCTGTCAAGCATTGCCATGCCCTAAAAATTAGTCTGGTGGATGCGGACATTAAAGTGCTTCAATTTTTCTAGCGCGTATTTATCTCAAAATGGTGTATATACATTCCGTTTGCAGTAAAAGAAAACCTGGCTTTGCACAGGCATGGAGCATTAAAGGAAACATTGCAGAACAGAAAGTGAGGCTGCCCAAAGTGTGCAGAGCACCCTGCCTTCTGGGCTCTGCACCAGCCTTCTGTTAGGAGCAGACCTCTGCTTTTGGCAGGAATTAGGAGGATAATTTCATAAAGTGCTGTCAGAAAACTGTAAGACTGATGTATTTTGAACTACATGTTGCTCTTGGAGAATATTACACAGGACACGGGTTTATCTCCTTGACTCCCCCTCTCAACAAAGTGGTGTGGAAAGAACTCAGACTCTGACCGACAGCCCCTCACCTAACTGCCCCGAGGGGCATCGACTGGCAAATCTGAAGGTCATAGCAACAGGGAGAATGTTGGTGGCACACATTTCATTGCGAAAGAGAGTTAAATTTGGCAGCTATGCTATCATTTCATTGAAGGGTAAGGGAAAAGGATGTGCTTTGTTTTTCAGGAATATTAAAATTGTGAAAGTTTGTGGACGCTGCATCTCTTATTGAATTAAAACCCAGTGAGCGCATTCAAACTCTGACAGCCAGATGACGAGCCTCTGTTTCCAGCTTTTACTGGCTTAATAAGCAACCAAGTTGTCACTGTGGCATAAAAGAGCCACGGTTACTCCTATGCCATGCCTCCACTCCAGTGCTAAGCCACCAGAAACTACTGAAGAGTCACTCCATTCATCTTCTCCCCCACAGCCCTAATGGCACTTTTGGAGCAGGCAGACAGCATGAGCGACAGCAGCCCTGAAGCAACTTTAATGTGTTTCGGAGGCACAGGCTGGCATTTGTTACCTGAGGTTCAGGGATATGCATCAGTGTCTTAATGCCTCTTCCTTCTACTTCAAATGTGCTTTAAGTACTGTTCCACTATCCCAGAAAGTCAAGGCCAAACTGAGAGCTATTAGTTACTGCCTGGAGCAGGAGCTAGCCACAAGCGGCGCAGAGGGAAGAGCTTAGTCTTGGGGTTGTTTGCCACAGCTCTGTATGGAAATGATTTTTGCACAAAAAAGCTTTATTTTCTCCATTTGTTAACTGAACTTTTGCTATATGGATATGCCAATGCAGATTTGTAATAAAGAAAAAGCCCATGATGAGTTTGAAAACAAAACCTGATGTAGTTCTATCCAAGGGAACTTGTATTTCTCGCAATGACAAAAAAAATGACACCTTCATATTTATTAGTAATAACAAGTAGCATCACCATGCCCAGTTAAATGCTGTCAGATGATCTGCAGAGAGATAAACATAATTGTTGATGAATCCTCACAACAAACAGAGATAGAAACCAGCATCCAGAACGTGACCGATTTCTTTAAGGTACTGTAATGAATCAATGTCATTGCTTCTGTTAGATTTCTGGATCCCTGGTACCCAGGCCTGGAACTGAGCAACCCAGCCGCATGGTAATCATTATCTTTTATTCTGCAGCAAGATCAGAAATATTGCAGTAAACTCGGGTTGAGGGACAGAACAGTTCCTTGCTCTACTAACTGAGAAACAGAGGACCAACGCAGCCGCATCCTTTCATAGTGCCCAGGATCTTCATACTTACTAGGATAGCCATATTTGCATCATTTAAACTCCTCATCAAAGTCATAGCACTACCCAACCTCCTATTTGTTTATTTATTGATTTTATATATACATTCAGCAGCAGGGAGGGTAATAATTACTGCCTTGGTCACTGATTTTTTCCCCACACGTCTCTATGACCACAAGATTCTTGTGCTCTTGCTTCCTCTTTTAACCTTATTGCCTTTTATTTCAATAGCATCCAGCTGGCTGCTAATTTTTTTAATTTGTCTTGGGGTTTTGGCAATTTTTGTCTGTCTTGAATTGACACCTGTCATTGCTGATACCTCATTGATCATGAGTTGGGATGGAGGGAGACACTGCCTCACACTCAGTGCAAGTGATCAGGGTTGCATTCCTTAAGTGAACTGATGGTACTGAGAGAAATGACTTGCAAAGGGATTTCTGTGCTTTTTTGCAACATAACTACATCTGCTGCAGGCTCACAGGAGGAGGAAGCAGCTCAGGAGATAACACTGATGGATTAGTGGAATGAGAAACTTGTTCAGAAGACAGCTTTGCTGCTGATCCCGTTTGTCACACTTGAATGAAAAGGAGGTGAGAAAACATTATCCGTCATCACAGCTGCTACAGGTGGGCAAATCCTACATTAGGTTTGGGGGTTGTTATAAACTGGTCCCTAATCAAATATCACTATAATTCTCTTATCATTATCAGTATGCTCCTCAGTTTCTGTTTCCTCATTTTACCTAATCCATCTTATTTTTGTATTTTCTCCTAGTTCAGTCCCAGCTCCTCTTTCTAATTTGCAGCCATTCTCTTCCACATTTAAACGTCATGTCAAACCCAAGACGGCAGGAAGAGTGAGGACCCAGAGTGTCAGAGAACTGCCACTCTCCCCCACGCCTTCGGCACTCCGCTTGGTTTGGTGGCAGTGCCTACAGCAACTGCCTTCTTGCGCTTGCCTGTGACTCGTGATTTCTTTTGCATAATCACAATAAGGAACACCCACACAGAGCCACCCGTGAGTTCAGCAACAGCAGCAGTTTCTTTGTTTCTTATGAAAGATTACATTAAAAGAAAAAGAAAACAACACCTCAAAACCCCAAACCACTGCCTGACAAAGGCTAAGTTGTTCAGTGTATATGTTTTCAAGGACTATTTAAATGTGTTTTGGAGAGAAATTCTCTTGCATAGCCTATTAAGCAGATAGGAAACATTTTGAGAGTCTGCAAAACAATTTGATTTTAAGGAATTACTGAGTCCTTACAGATTTTAGGGAATCAAATTCATTATAAGCTGCTGATGGCAGGTTTATACAGAAGAAGGAAGTCTGAATATCACAACAGCTAAGGAACTGGCATCTCCTCTATGCCAAACTCTTTACTGCCTTCCCTAGCACACATTACCCTACCTACCTCAAATGAAGTCCAAATAAATTAATAAAAATATAATTACTGGAGGAGCTCTGAGGAATATAGATAAAAATTACGGAGACAACAGCAATGACTTTCATCCAGGCTGCAAAAATGGGAATGACTGCAATTGCTGGTTTGAAAACTCTTGTCTAGGTTTTTTGGGTTTCTAACTGTATGGCATACATGAAACTACTGCATAAAGACTATGAATTCTCAGTGACCAAGCTATTTTCTTTTAGAATTTGAGGCACACAGTTTCTTACTCTCTACTGAAGTGTCATACATGAAAGCTAAAGGATCAGAGTTTTGTGAACACACTGCTGTATTCCTTTGAAATCAGCACAGTAAGTAAAGCAGAACTTTATCTTCAGGAGTAGCTCAGGGACAAGGGGAAAAGTTAATATAATTTTTCCTGCATCCGTCACTTCACTTTATTTAAAGAGCCAGTTGATGTGCAATGAAAGTGACAAGATCTTAAGAAATTGGATTTTTTCATTATCTTTTTGCTAATTTGTTTTAACTTCTAAGCAACTTCATGTAGAGATGTGAAGTTGCATGATAAAGTACCTAAAATACAGTATAGACAGCATGCATCACTCCACTTGACTATTTCTTTGAAAATAAAGCAAATTCTCCTTTCTGTTAAAAAAAAAAAAAAAAAGAAATGCATTTATTCCCTGGACTGACTGATATACCAAAGGCTTCGAGTTCCAGTTTAATTTACTTGATAATAAACTTTAGCAGGGGCACAGTATGTAATACTAAAAGAGGAAATTAGCATGTCACTTACTGAACAAGATAATATTCACTAGATGTGTGGGTATCTTTTGTATTCTTCTCATTCCTTGGCTTTTTCACCTTTATTCTCAGCCATTTATACCAAGAGAGAAACGTGAATGCTTATCCGCAAACACACCTTTGTAGTTCTCATTTCCCATATAAATCAACAACTTGTAACAAGCGACAGAGCTGGCAATATTCTTCACAATCCATGCCCTCAGTTAACACCATTCCCGTGGCATCCATGCTAGGATGGAATTCTTCCTCATTTCTCTTAATGGGGTCCCGAGTCACAAACTCAGGACGTGCAAAGCCGCACAATGATTCCTCCACAGCTTTCGTTCGGCCTTTCGGTGACACCTTCTGAAAATCTCTGTTAACATTTTGTGTTTGTTGTCCCCTGTAGCAATATTGTCCAAGAGACAGAGGGAAGTTCTTAAGGTTGCAGTTTAGAAACGAGGAAATCTGAGGTGGATTCCTGAATTTGCTCTGTCAACGTTCGCCAGCTTGACACGTAGCCTTTTCGCTGCTGCTGCTTGTGCTCTCTGTGCAGATATTCCCTGTACGGCCACTGGATCAAGTGGATGACACTTGATGTGGATGGACAAGTGGATGGACAAAGGATCAAGGACAAGCAGTTCAGTGCCTGCATCGCAGGAAACCTCTGGTGGGCCAGAAGTTTTCCACAGTGTACTAGCTGCAAAACTGAAGACCACAACTGCTGAGGCGCTTCCAAATACAACTACCTCTAAACAAAACAGTCTTTGAATATTCTCCTGAAAAACCTTTCAAAAGGCTTTTGCAGGTTCAAAACTTTATTCCTCTGTGACTGTTTTCAAGTAAAGGGTTGACTGGCGTGGCTGACATTCGAATTATCTTTGCATTAATGTCCAGCAATAATTAACAAAAGCACCCTTATTGTGTGATTTCACTTCTGAACAGGTTTGCTGGCTTGGTGATGGCTGTTCTAAATAATAAACAAAACTTTTTTTGTTAAGACAGCTGTAGCTGCAAGAGGTCATGTGCCACTCCACGCAAATGAGGGAACGGAATTGTGTTCTTTCTTATTCCCAAGGATCTCTGAAACCTTTTCAGGCTAAATGGGCAATTAATTCTTTGAACTAAAATTCACTAAGTGCTCAAATTTCAAACATGCAGCTGAGTATTAACAGTGTATGAATCATATTTTGCTGCTTTATGCAACAAAATAGATTTACAGTTGAACTCAGTAGGACGAGACACCCTGCCTAAGGGAGTGATTCCTTAATCAGGGGACTGAGTCAGATTCCTTTATAACCAACATTCCCCCAAGAGGGCAAAACACTGAGAATGAGGTTGAGCTAAAATGCTGATTAAACTGCGAGTTCTGGATTATCTGCTGGAGGAATTATGTATGTGGTGACCTGTCCTGTTAATTCAGTGAGAAGTAAGAAGCCTAAAGCTAGGATGACCACACAGAAACAACACAGTCAGCTGCGATAAATACCTGTGCATGTATGGGCATGGCCTGGCATGAGATTTACACTGTCTTCTCCAGATTTTCAAGGGCCAGCAAGAGCTCACTGGATGTTGCCAGAAACATGATGCTTTCCCAGGATCAGACCCTTCTGTCAGGGCAAACCAGTTCCAGGATACCCTGCACTTCACAGAGAAAACACAAATTTCCCTGGGGCTCCCACCTGCTTTCTCTGGATGGTTTGCATAACAACACTGGGTGTCATCTCTAAAAAAGGTAAGACGAAGGATTCAAGGATATCTGCCAACGAGGCAGATATTCTGCTGGGAGTCT
>NW_010548189.1:0-50285 GCF_000687285.1 Phaethon lepturus
GCGGAATCAACAATGCTCAAAATATTCCTGGTCCAGAAAAGGTACAGGAGAAGCCTGAACTCAAGACAATCCTTATTCAGTGTTTTTGCATCTCATAAACTGGCGATTACCTGAAATTTTAGATGATTCACTAAGCAAAAATATAAGAGTTAATCTTTTGAGATTCATTCATCAATACAATGGATTCTTTGCATAAGAAATTTGGAGGGCAAACAAGGGAGAAAAAACATATATAAGCAGAACCAAGAGAATTATCACCCAGCCACAGGTGAAAGTCTCTCTCTTACTTCTGTGAACAGATTTTTCAGCACTGACCAGCTACAATATGTCCAGTCTCTACTGGCTAGAAGGAACACATTAGTTTTTCAAAAAGGTGGTTAGGAGTATGAAGAAAAACAAACAAACAGAGGGCAAGTCACACGTGAACGGGAACTTTACATTCAGAAATATGGACTCCAAGAACACAGCGTACAGACAGATTTTATTTCCCCCGCCCACATTCAAGGTGTGGATAGTTAGCTCTCTTGTGGAAAAGAAAAAAAGGCCAATTAGAACATGAAGATTTGGAGGCAGTGCCTCCTGCAAAGTTTAAGGATGCACAGAACGAAATCTGGATTCAATGTTGTATAACAGCAGCAAAATTATTTACTAAGACATTTCGATTCCTTCGTAACACCTTGCACGCACATTCCTTGAGCAGCTCACCCTGTGCTCCTCTGAATCCCAGTTATGTGCAGGGAGCCTTGGCAAACTTGTGCAGCCACTTTGCTTTCTGGACACATTTGAAAGCTCTGGTTATTAGAAGACCTTTGACATCTTTCACAATTGCTTTCTCACATCCCCTTTTTGGGGGACTGAAGGGAAAATTTCAATTTTTAACACATATAGTTATCTACCCACCACTGTCCCAGAGGTCACCTAACAATTCCATTTCAACACAACATATTTTGCATACTGGCATAACGTGACAGTTCTTTCCATGTGTTTTAAAGATCGGCTTTCTCTGGCACTGAAGATATCACAGGCAAATATCATGCTCACAGCTGAAGAAAGGAAGCAGTGCACAAAGCCAAAGGAGAGTAACATTCAAACCGGCAATACTAACTCTCTTTTAAGGCATGAACCCAGAATGCACGCTCTTATTAATTGTTTACTAATCCAACCTCCATTTGGGATCTGTTTCAAAAGCTCTAAAAGTAAAGAAATACATCAAGTTCACATTTGACCAGGTAGAGCATAAGAATATATGAAGTTATTTTCTCTTCCAAATGGAAACTCTGAAAAGGAATATTACAGCCCATACCAAACATTTTTGACAAAATATTTTTCATTAAATAAAATGTTATTTAATGACATTTTGGGTTTAGTTACATATCTGGGGTCTCAATTGAACTCAAGTGAAGTCCCAAATTTAAAAAAAAAGCTGACCTTGTGAATCTGAAAATGGATGTTTCAGCAGCAGCTCTACTTCACAGACAGTGAAAGGTTTGATCACGTTCCAACAGGGAATTTCAAAATCTTAAAGGCTGTTGCAAGACAGAATTTCTTGTTCCTCAGCCAGCTCTTTTTGGCATAGTCATAATCATCATAATCAGAGATTTATGTATTGTCTTTTATCCCCATAGAACTTAAAGCAGTTTGCAAATGATTGCGATCATTAAAAGCATGTACAAAACAATCATGCTCACACTCTTCATTAAGCAAAAGAGGTTAGTCTGCACTGAAGCATGACAGCTGTTGAAGAAAGTAGAGTTATGTTTTAAGAATAAGTGTGAGAAAAATGTAACAACTAATTGAACAGAAAGATTTAAGTAAGCAACTTATAAATATTATAACTGAATTTAACTAGAAGATGAAAGCAAACAAGCAAGCAGTCTTGACCAAGACAAAATGTGTAAAACTCTGTGCATCATCTGCTGTCTCAAGAAAGACTCCTTCTAGCTGCACTTGTCTCTGTAACCCCATGGGTTTAGTCCCTAAACTAAGTACCACATGCCCGCTTCCACCTGATACAGGAAAACCCAAGTCAGAGAGGTTTGTGCATACAGTTTGTTAGCATGTCTGGAGAAGTCACCAACTTCACCATAAACAGCTTCTCCAAGACAACCAGAATGGAAGTGAAATGTCACAGTGGCTGTTTCCACAGCTCTCATTTACATAATACTGGATTTTTTTTTTTTTAATTGCAAATACCAATATACTCAGTTCTTTACACAACATTTGAGTCACAGTTACCACATCTGTAAAGTCAAACAGCAAAGAAGTTGAAGCCAGTTGACATGATTCCAAAGAGGGCGAAAAGGCATTTATCGTTCACACAGCTTTAGAAGATCCACATGCCAATCCCATACCATTTGGGGCTTAAATTCATGGAACACTCCTGTGAGAGACTATTGCACTTTAAAGATTATCGTGTCAAAGAGCACAGCAGAGAGAGCTCTGACAAGGAAGAAACTTCCAAGAACTTACAGAGACAGGCTTCAGCTGAACCCACGGCTTCTGGAGTAGAGTTTCTGCTCAGATAAACACAACTACCTCTGTCAAAAGCAAAGACAAGAAATTTGGAAAGTACTACATAGAAGAAATATAGTACTTATGCAAATGCAAAGTGCTGCAAAGAAGATTGACAGGAACTCTGCCATTGTTGTGAGAGAGATTACGGCTGTAGGAGAGCATTTCTCACTGCAGTGAAAGCTCGGGCACTGAAGGCAAAAGGGACAAAAATAATAATAATAGAGTAGGAGATTGAAGGATTCATGAATGAGATGCTCTATCTTCTGAATATGTTTGAATTTATCAGAAATAGAACTTTTTTTAGAAAAACAATTGATGACTGGAATCCTCTCACATCAGGTTTAGTTGAATTTATGAAGTCACATGTAAGCCAACAAGTACAAGCTACTAAAAAAGGCTAATCACATTCACATTCTAGCCTCTTTTTGTTGTTATACCAGAATAAGGGGGAGAAACTATATTTGACCATCTCCTCAGTGTTCTCAACCAAAGGGGAATTTTATGGGAGATTTAAAAGCTTCTAAAATAGTGGAATGAGTTAGGGTCACTACAGAGACAAAAAGCTACCCTTGCTCCCTAACTGAAACTGTCAGGTGTTTTGGCAGGAACTGGGGCCTGAACCCATAATAGTTCAGAGCACACGTCTGCTGTATCCCTTGCCGTGCTCAGTGTGGATACAAAGGTGAGTCAGTCTGCTGTGTTTTGGTTACAGCCCACTTTGTTCAAACCTAGCCAGCAAAGTATACTTGGACTCACCCCAAACCCTATGCTAGAAGAAGTCACACATCTAAAATGGAGCAAAAAAGAAACAGTTTAAGCAAAGCTGAGTACAGTTTGCACTGGTAATCTCTGAACCCAAGCAGGTTCAGTAGATGTGGACCACAGTTAACAATAGGGAGCAAAGTAACTTCAGTCGAAACCATGTCTACTCCAGGTAATAGTTTCATATCTTCCCTGCTGAGAAATTTCCAGAGAAGAGTTCCCAGGCAAGAAGGGAAAATAGCCAATGGCCTTAAAAGTTCTTAATGCAACTCAGAGGAAAGGGGGAAATGGAAAGCAGACCCTGAGCGCAATTAAAAATTTTGTTTCTTTTTTTAACGAAAGGCCTCTCAGAGAAAGGAGCACAAACGTGGCTCTGCTCATAAAATGACACTGTATCCTCCCGCACTGTATTCTCACAGGAGGCTGGGAAGTTCCCAACAGCATTGTGGAGGCTGCCTAGTGTTTCTCATTAGGATCTTAAGAAGTCATTGCTAGTACAATCCCCAAGGAAAAATTAATAAGGCTGGTTTTGGGTAGACAGAGAAACTGAGTTTCTAAACAGATACTTCAGGGGTGTGTTACCAAATCTCCCTAACTACAGTTAAGTTCCGTTCGTCAAACACCCCATAACGTATACCAAACTCTTTCTATATATCTTGGCAAAGATCTGCTAGCAAAATAAGTCTTTGTATCACTGAGGAGCTGAAGACTGATGAACCCTTATGCAAGCTACTTGGTGATGGAGCTGGACTTAATGCTGCCAGACTTAATGCCGCTTAATCGTTTTCTCTTGCTTAGTCTTCTAAAGCACAGTACCTTGCCTGCTCACATTAGAAAAAAAGAGTCTCTTCCCTGTGTCCTTTCCATGACTCTTGTGGGGCTGCTTTCCTACACACTTGTATGCAAAAAGAATGGGATTTCTGTCTCAGATAGGAAAGTTGTGGGCCTCCAGCTGGCCCCACAAGCCAGCTCAAACCCCGCTTCCATAGACACACAGCAATACCAGTAAGCACCCAGGATCCAATGGCACATGGACTTGAGGCTTCATAGTTTTCAGGGCTTGGCACCTGAACCTGACAAAGCTAAGACAGCACTTAAAAGAAGTGACCTCTGGAGAGTTTATTCAAGTTTCATTAATTTTTCCTATAACTTGTAGGAATGAATTTCTACTGCGTATTTTGCCCACAGAAAGACCAGTAATCACAGAATCATTAAGGGTGGAAGAGACCTTTGAGATCAAGTCCAACCATCAACCCAACACTGCCATGCCCAGTAAACCATGTCCTGAAGTGCCACATCCACACATTTTTCAAATACCTCCAGTGATGGTGACTCCACCACCTCCCTGGACAGCCTGTTCCACTGCTTGACCACTGTCTCAGTAAATAAATCTTTCCTAATACCTAATCTAAACCTCACCTGATGCAACTTGAGTCCACTTCTTCTCTTCCTATCGCTAGTTACTTGGGAGAAGAGGCCAACACCCTCGTCGCCACAAGCCCCTTTCAGGTAGTTGTAGAGAGCGATAAGGTCTCCCCTCAGCCTCCTCTTCTCCAGACTGAACAACCCCAGTTCCCTCAGCCGCTCCTCATAAGACTTGTGCTCCAGACCCCTCACCAGCTTCGTTGCCCTTCTCTGGACACACCTCAGCACCTCATCATCCTTCTTGTAGTGAGGGGCCCAAAACTGAACACAGCATTCGAGGTGCAGCCTCACCAGTGCCGAGTACAGGGGCACAATCACTTCCCTACTCCTGCTGGCCACACTATTCCTGATACAGGCCAGGATGCTGTTGGCCTTAATCCTGGCACTGCTAAAGCTCCCTCCAAAGCGCTTCTAAAGATCATTTGTTTTCTTTTTTCAACTAATAGGTATTACACAAAGCTATACAGTAAATTAAGAACTGAAGAAACTTGCCCCTTCCCCTCAGGAACAGGCATCTAAATAAGCCCACTTCCTTCTCCCCATCTATAGACAACTTGCACCCAATTTCAAATCCCTACTGAGCTGGGAGGAAGCTTGAACTTCAAGTGTAGAAAGTAAAACAAGAAAGCTACTATTAAAGAAAGTCCTATTATACAAATCCTCAGGATGAACTATATGACAGATGGACCACATCCCTTTCTAGATGTGCACATGAGCATGGCTACCTAACTGTGCTATGTGGGGCTTTTTTTTTTGTTGTGTGTTTTTTTGGTTTGTGATTTGGTTTGTTTTGTTAGGGGTTTTTTAAGTTGTCATTGGTTATACAAAAAAAAATAGGTAGAATTTAATTTCTTTTTCTGTACCAACTATTCCATATCTGACTGCCAGACAAGAGATTAGCTGTTTGTTCCTACCAACAGAGTTATGTGGAGGAGGCACGTGGCCACTAGCCAAGGTCATGAGCCAACACTACAATGAGATACTTATCCCAGTTGTCTGTCTTGCAGGAACAGATGGGTAAGTGATTACTTTTATTCATGCACACAAACAATTTTACTGGAGATTGTCCTATCTCTCGCACCAACATCCATCCAAATCTATAAAATAACAGTGTGTGTTTTAATCCACAATAATTGATCTGATGGCTGATGAGAAAACACAAGTTTAATGTGCAAATGATACATCATTAAATCAAAGCTCTGGAGGTCAAGAATGATTAGACTGTATACTAGAGTTTAAATGGTCTTCACTGCAGAAACGTTAACACCCGGACATTTTCACCCTGATAATTTGGTTTTCTTTCTGTTTTCCAATGTACCAGCACATTGTGAGAAGTACACAGGAATCTGCCTTCTTGCCAATAGCTGAATGAATCATAATCATCCTCAACAAATAAAGCAGGCTAACTTTAGGCGCATAAACACAAACTTGCAGTGGATTAATTTACTTGCACGTTACACAAAGATTAAACAACAAACAGAAGAGAATACATGGAAGCAACAGTGATTCTTTAAAACATTAAAAAGGATTTGGGCCAAGTTCTATATTGCAGTTGGAAACAACACTGATTCTCACATGAACATCTTGCTTTTGGAAAAATGTCCTTATTCGGACCTGCTATAACCTGAGAATTTCTCATTATTAATCATTTCTAGTTTAGAAAAAATAAGCGATAATTTTTTACAATGGTGTGGTAGATTTAGATGACTGTTCTATATCTACATCCTCTTTGGATAGATACATAGTTATCCATCTCTGCAGGATTTTTTCCCCTCCTTATAAAAAGAGCTATCCCCAGTTGAAACAGGCAAATGTAATAAGTGTCCTGCAAGGCTACCCATTTCAAGATTTTTTTAAAAAGTTGCCTATTTTTATTAAAAAAAAAGTATCAGAATTCCAAACCTATTACTACACTGTTTGTTTTCCACTAGAGCTAAAAGTCAGGTATCACTGAACAAAGTATATGTACATGCAAGACTCCATTGTCGGTTTTCTATGCTAACTAGATTAGAAGGAGATGAAAGACTTGATCCTAAAATGAAGCAATGAGGAGAGTCTAGGTGAATCATAGCTGATCTTTATCCCACTAGCTTGAAGACTCAGGCAAGTGATTACTTTTTACAAATTCCCTGATTACTGAGCTACCCAAGGTGCAGATCAGCACCCTGGATTATTTATCAGTAACAGCAGAAGCAATGGAGAAAAATCACCCACTTCTGAACTAAGGAAAAGAAATAAGGTTCCTGCCAAAACCACCCCCAAGTCAATGCAGAATGACTAGCAGTTCTTTAAAACATTATTGGATGTAACTTGACTTCAGACAGAGGCAGGAGAGGAAAAAAAAAAAAAAATCCAGAAATGAAATAGCAAGTACCTTTCTTTACAGAGTTCTTCTGTCCTGTGTGCATATATGGCTTTTCCCCTGTCTTATTACCTCCCCATTCCTTACATTGTCCAATTGGAATTATGCTCAAAAGGTTTTGAACCAAACACTGCATATGAGACAAAATTATTAAAGTTTCTATATCCTTGGTACTTACGTTATAGATGAGTATATGTCAGCTAAAAGGAAAAAAAAAAGTCTTTTTTTGCACAGAATAAGTTACTTATACAGCCTAACATCTCAATAATTCAGAGACAGGGCCTGGGATTGTCCAAATAATGATGGGCCAAGCCCTAGATTTCATGTCACTGCTACACTTTAGCCAATATACGCTGTAGCATCGTGTGTCAGATCTGCAGCTTATTCATATGAATCCTATGGAGCTAAACCAATTTATAAGCCAACAGTCTTGGTCCATGTTCACTTTCCTTTCACAGGAATACTACAGTATGGAAACATGACATGCTTAACTTGCAGAGTAGTAGTACTGAATTCTATCCTTTCCTGCTTAATATTGAATAGCAAGGGACCAGTCTTTCATTGCAACATTAACCACAATACCATGACAAGGATGTGCAATGATTATAGCAAGTGCTTGCTGGTGTCAATCTGACACAGTACTGAGGAGATGCAATACTCTTTAACCACTTTAACGTTAATGAACAAGTTAACCAAAATTACTAAAGAAAAATGAATGCCTGGCCTAGCCAAAGCAAGCAAAAGGAGCACCATGGTCTGAGCAGATATACAGAATCCAAATACTGCATGTGCAGAAGATCTGCCCTCTGGCTATGTTGCAGGGATGACAGATTCACACTGAGTGCCTCAGTCAGAAGCCTGACTCTCCTTCATCAATGCGGGGCGATGGGCAGCTGCACAGGGTGACGCAGCCCTGCATCACACCCTGGAGCTGCTTGCTTTCGCCATTAGCTCTATGTGGGACTAGGAATCTGTGCTCCAACGTTTAGCACCTCCTTTAAGCCAACTGAGGGACTCCTTCCCCATGTGCAGAGATGCTCTGAACTTGTTTAAAGTCAGATCAGAAGCAGTTTCACTGCAGCTCTGTTGGTGCAGAGCTCTGTCCTGGCTAATCCCAAAGATATCCAAGAAACCAAAATACAAGATTTTTAACCCTGTCAATCTTTCTGCCAAGGAATCATGTATGTAGAAATACCCAACTCTACACAGAGCAGTGTAGACAAACATAACCATTACCGGATACCTTATCTGCTAGCACAGATCCCTTGCCCTGAGTACCAGGTAGGGATGAGAAGCACTACAGCAGAGTACCCACAGCAGGGGGCATGGTACCAAGACCCTCAGCTACTTCCTGTCCAAAGCAAATTATAGATGTGGTCACAGAGGCTACAGATACTTTTATTAACCATGATAAGACCTCCCTAAATATACTAAAGCATCTTCTGTGCTTAGAGAAAACAGCTTTGAATTTTTAAGCCAGCTGCTGGATGTACTCCAGGGAGTAGTGTCACGCAGACTTTTGCAGCAACTGATTCTCAGCGCAGAGTTCTGTCCAGGACTCAGCCCAGGATGACTGACTAGTTTAAATGCAGTTGGGACACAGTCCCACACAGCAGTGAGGAAAGGAGTACTTGTCACCTAACAGGTGTCTTCCTGCAAGAAGTCTGATTGTATGAAGCCATGTTCTCTGTATAAACACAGTAGGATAATGGAGATGGAACACCGGGAAGGGGAAAAGAAAGCTGCAGCTCGCAATCAAGTCTTTGTAAATCGCTGCTTCACACTGAGAAAATAACTGAATGGATTTACAACATGCCAATGTTTTGTCGGAAGTGATCAGACTAGCATAATATCAGACCTCTGTAGCACAGACACAGTCCTGTTTCTTGAAATCCTGTGCCTTCTCTTCCCCCACTTCTCACTTCTTTCTGATGTTTTCCAACACATGCAACAAACCAGAGAGATGTCCATGGAGAGCCTGCTCGCTGCACAAACTGGTTATCTCAAAGCCTGGCTTTCTTCTGCACAGAACTTTACCAGAGCCCTACAGAAATCCCTGTGGCAGCTGTGGAACAGAGTATCTAAAGGCATCAGCACAGCAAGGTGAATTGAGGTTGTACAGATATAATAAGAAATGAGAGTATTCAGAAATTGTTGATTGTATTCAAGAAATAAGTGCCAATATTTAATAATCCTATTTTCTGCTTGTACAACTCACCACACTTTTCAGAGAAAGGAAATATCATTAGTCAATTTTATTGTGGGGAAACTGAGAAAGACTTGTTCGTAGTAATCCAAAAGACCCATGACAAAGCTGGGCATCATCCTAAATCCTACTTTGTCCTTCAGACATCAGGTTTAGACTGGGTGTCTCAAGAATGCTCCGAGTCTCTGGGTATTGGTGCTAGGCCAGCTGCATCCTGACTTTCATGTCGGGGCAAGATCTACTGTACACACCAGCCACCCCACAGCACCCTCATTTCCACCAGAAAAGGAGGTATGCAGTTCCTTGTGAGCTGCAGGGCAACTACGGAGTGAAGATCTCCAACACAACACACCCCAAGTAAGCAAATATTGTCAATAATCTCAACATTAAAACCAGAAGGAAGCAACAACATCCTCACTCGGGGGAAAAAAGAAAGTGAAATTTTTGCTCACATGTTGACAGCCAAGTCCTGCTGGTCACCCAGGTAAAAATATTACTATTGTGTACAGGAAAGTAGAAATATACTTTATTAATAGTAGTTGCTGAGAGGCAGCTGTGTAAACTTTCTCCTGATTACTGATGGTGGGTTGAGCAACAGTTTGATTTACAACATTCAAATTTCCTTTTGGTTGTTCACTCCATTATATATGCGTCAGAGCACACCACAGAAAAATTCTGGCCTGTCTTGAATTTAAATTATTAGTGTAATTCTTTGACTCATACATCTCACACTATAAATGTTTTGTTAATATGATACAACGTTCAAGCTGAGGATAAATCATGGCTGTGAAGAACTTGCATTCCACTTCCAGAACCACCCTTTGAGTACCCAGATAGCTTTTGTTGTGTCATAGGTCAATATTCTTAGTAAAATCTATTTTAATAAATGTGAATCTATTATTAAAGCCAGGCAAAATGTGGTATGAGGATGTTCACCTTCTCCTTAGTTTTTTTCATTGCGTCAGGGACAGAGCAGAGGATTAAGGTTATGATTACTTCTCTGCTGGCATTTTACAGACTGGGACACTGAGACTTTGCACACCCATGGAATAAGCATCATCATCATCAACTGATCACAGAATCATTAAGGTTGGAAGAGACCTTAAGATCATCAAGTCCAACCATCAACCCAACACCACCATGCCCACTAAACCATATCCTGAAGTGCCACGTCTACATGTTTTTGGAACACCCTTCCAGTGATGGCGCCTCCACCCCCCCCCTGGGCAGCCTGTGCCAATGCTTGATCACTCTCTCTGTAAAGAAATTTTTCCTAATATCTAGTCTAAACCTCCCCTGGCGCAACTTGAGGCCATCATCAGTGATTTAAGCAGGAAAATTGAAGCCACAAACAGCTGAAAAGCTCAAGCTACTATTCAAAGCTCAGTCTTTGTCCATTCTGATCTGCACCAAAAAAGACAGCTGGTTCTGGAACCAATTCAGAGTAGTTTGGCCTAGAACAGTGCTGGAAGCAGGAGCTGGCTTGCTAACAAGACTTGTTTTTCCATAGAAAAATAAATTATAGAAAATTTTCCAAAGCTTCTGCATGCATTGCTAGAATACCTAGATTACTTTAAACCATTTCTATTATTAACAAACTGTTTCACTAACTTCAGAGACCAAGACACTTTCTAAAATATTTAACAACTATATATATTTTACATATATATGTAAAAAGAGAAAAAAAGTCCTCCCTACATAGCTATCTACTATCCAAACATAAATTTAATTTCACTCCCTAAGTATTATAATTTTTCTGCAAGACAGGAAAACATTGGTGGCTGGTCACAAGTTGGATCTTGGTAACAGCAGAAGTATGCACTAAATCATGTGAAAGCAGCTCAGCTGACCCGGGTTCAACGCATTCATTAAAGATTTATATAAAACCATCTGCATTCAAAACATGAGCCAAAGTTTCAGTTAAAATGGATAGAACTAAAATGTAAGTTTACTGAAAGTTATTGCAGAAAAACAATCTGGCTGACTGCTTATATAGGGTCATGTGGATCTTCTCAGAGGCATAGGATAGGAATACCTGCAGTATTTGCAACCTACAAAAAAAAAATCAGAAGAACCTGGCTTGGATACTTCAGGCATCTTGGATTAATTTTAGGAATGTCTATATTCATACAAAGTTATGACTACATCCATTTATTACAAAAATATTCACATATATAACTTCACCTAAACAATACGTCAGATATTAAGAAATCTGCAATGTTTTTAAGCTCATCAGAAGAAATTACTGGTGCGCTTCCAGCTGTGTTATGCTTCAAGCCACTATAGGCTAGTAAAGCATGTCCTGCAAATTTTACAGCCCATAATGGATATGCTGAATCAGGACTTTCCAAACCATCAATGTCTTCACTGGAAAGCCTTAGTCCTGTAACAAGTTGACCTTACCTGCATCAGAGGTTTTGAGACAACTTTGCATCACACAGATCAGTTCAGATTGTGCTTTCAACCAGAGACTGAAAAGGAACCTTTTCCCCAAATAGGAGAAAAGTAAACTCAATCCTATCCCTGGTAACTTCTCCAGTAAATTTGGCTCCTTCTGCCCCCTAAAAAAAGGCAAAAATACTTAATCTGCATTTAAAGAGTGTGGAGTACAGCATTTTGGAACAGCCTTTTTAAGCAGGCACACTTTCAGACACATTAAGTATCCACAGATGTAGCTGCAAAGGAACCTTATCTTCTTGTGACCCCATGTTCTTTCACTCCCATGGCTTCACATTCACAGCTTTCTCCTCCACTTTTAGGTGGGTTGTTTACCAGTAGGTTTTTATTGTCAGCATGGCTCATGGCATATTGTCTTCCTAACCAAGGTCTAAAGAAGACACCCAACAGTCATATGTTCAACTTGGTGCCTTTCAGGCTCAGAACTGAACAGATCAAGCCGAGTCAGCTTCTTCGATGAACTCCATGCTACAAATGCTGAGTCTCTTAAGAAATGAGAGTAGTGGTTTTGGTGCTGAAAATAAATGCTTTAAATTATATTCTATGCGACTGCTACATCAGGGAAAAAGTCAGCTTTAGCACTCTCAGCATACTATCTTCTAAGTAGATGAGCTTCCATTTAAAGATATGAATCATTCATTCTGAATCTAAACATGCTTGGACTTTGGGTAGCTCTGACTGGAAATTAATGCCTCCGATCTCTTTTCAATTAAATTAAGGCTAATTAAATACCACAGTTCTCTGTGTTTATTCTTTCCAGATCTATGTACAGTGTAGAAAACAGCTACTTTAAACAATTCCAAGTAGCTGTGGTATGTTTGTGACTGTCTACAGCAGCTCAGAACCATAAAAGTTATAATGCAATTTTTTTTAATTTTCCCAGTTTTCCATTTTTTTTCCTCTCTATTTGGTACTTGTTAAATGAAGGTATTTTATCTTGCTGTTGCTAGTGCTCATTTTCAGACGCGTCCCTGATCCCACCACAATTAACTAGAGTATTCCTCTTCTGCCTCCATACAACATAAACAACAAGGCAGGCCCAACAGGAGGGGTACGGAAGAATAAAACAGTATTAAGCAACAAGCTATTTTAAGCATGTGAAGGGATATAGTCTTACATGCTACAAAAGTCTTGTCTCAAGGGACCGCTGGTTGGTAAGGGAACGAAATCTCGCACTTCTAGCAAATGCACTCAGCAGTCTTGCAGCCACTCATTAACTGTGCTGCTATTGAAAAATCCTTATTTCTGAGTGTCAGAGCCTGTGTAGATCAACTCACCCCAGTTCCAGTTTGTCTGTAGTTCCATACTCCTCAGCTGCAGACCATGCCTCTTGCAGGGATATGTCTATTGCAGGCTCAACTTGAGGATCTCTTTTCACAGGAACACATCAAGTTGCGTTGCCTCCTTTGCCTGCAGTAAGAACGATAGAAGCAAGAGTTGGTCTCTGAATTGCAACTTAAGTGGTAAATTTTTCCCTCCTTCATTCTATTTGGAGAGAGAGTCTTCCCAGGTGAGGCTGTGCATGGAGCTCATCTGTCAACTTCATCTGCTTAGAGATGCCAAAACTCACTGAATCAACCTTAACTCGCTACTTCACCTTAAGGCAGAAGGATTAGCTACGGCTTAACCAAATTCTAGGTAGGCAGCCGACACGGACTGGAAAAGACCCTGTGCAAATCCTGTAGGAGCAGGGCGTTTCAAAAGCATTAGACTGTTAATCCAATAAAGAGGAAGGGACTACACTATTTACACATGCAGTCAAACTTAATATAACTTTGCTCATTTTAAGGGAATGACCTACTTGTAAAAGTAAGGATGTGAATTTGTGTGACAAGTGTCTAGCTGTCATCACACGGTTATAAGCCTGAGATAATGGCTGGCTTTACACCTATTGTATTCATAGGGGCATAAGAGAGAAAGGCTGTACTTATTGCTCTGAATATTACTCATGCACACATTGATTTATGATGGTACTTTTTTCAACAGCTTGAGCTATGTTTTGGTCCAGGATAGATAGCCAGAAGAAACATGAAGTCAAAATCAACCAAAGCTGAATATAAACATATGTTCACAAATGTCTGATCAGATTTATGATTTTCATTAAGATGTGCTTAGTTTTAAGTCTGTTTTACAAGGAAATTGCAAAGCAAATACTGAATTGTTTAATCTATTTTTATTTTCCATAACCTCTGATAGTGCTGCACTGCAAAATAAGGTCTCAAAATTCACCATTTCACCACACAGGAATCTGAAAGAATTTCACCTCCTTTCCAGGTGCTATATTTAAATGTCTATACCCTGCATAATCTTTCCAGAGGCAAAAATAGATATCCTCATTATAAATGCCTATAGCAATGAGATTTCCATCTGGTCTGGGTTTATTTTTTGGGGGGGCAGGGGGGAATATTTTTTAAACTATACAGAGAAAGCAAGGAAGAGTAAAATCACTTATAAGTACAGCTACACAGAATAAATCGTGTTTTGGGGGCATTTTGCAATATATTGAAACTTGGTTTCATTCTGACTGGAAATTCTCTAACGGAATGTTTTTCCATAGGAAAATGCTGGTTCATCAAAACCAAAGTATTTAGCAATAGTGAGAGGCCAACTACAGTGGAAACCTATCTTCTACTGGAAACATGCCCAGGCTCCTACCAGCCTCCCTGAGGCCCTGTGCTGCACAGATGGAAAACCAAATCACCCTGAAACTAAAAATAGAAGGTTTGACATGGAGATAAGATCATGGAAGGCCCATTAGCTCCTGTTTACAGTGTCCTAAATCACCAAGATTTCTCATTTTGACACAATTCACCTGGAGGATTGCTAGGCTAGCAGAGAAGGATTCAGGGTCCTGAGAGGGTAGATGCCTATGGTCCCCAGGGCCAGGAGGTCCCACTGCTCCCTGCCTACTTCTTCCCCCATTTGCCAGCCAGGATGACAGCGCTCGAGAGCTTTGGTTTATGAGAACATTGTAAAACCCACAAAGCTCATCTAGAGCATAAAATGTATCATTACCACTACTTTTTTGGGGAAAAAAAAAAGTTTCTTTAAACTTCCTTTTGCACCAAAAAGTGCTTTCAGCTCTGTAAAACATCACACTGAAATATAATGTCTTCTATGATACTCCTAACTGGACACTCAGACCCATTCCCTCTACCATGAAATGCTTAAAGTGACAGAGAGATCTTCTCCACAAACTGAAGAATATTTAGTATTTCTGTCAAGTGGGGAAATTTTGTTAAATATTAAACCAGTAAAATTGAAAGTACCATTCAAATATATCAAAGTATAAGCATAGGTCAAACTAACACAAAAATCCCAAGACTCATATCAGGGAGCTGCAGGTGCTTAGTCATGCCCAGGTCTCGAACTTGCCACGCACAGTTCTGGAAACCTCAGAAATACAATTATCCTCCTCACCACCCCGTGAACGTCAGCGCACTCATCCACACTGATAGAATCAAGAATGAAACTTGGCTCAAAAAGTTACTGCTTGCAGCTTACAGTCTGGGTAACTGTAACTTGTGGAATAAAATTTTCAGGGAAGGTCATGACAAGACAGATCTCAATCTGGATGATTCTATTAATCTAGATACAGACCCTGTGGCAAAGGGCTTGCACTAAAGGTTGATCTCATCTTGCTCATAAACACAGCAGTGGTGTCCATATCATGGCGTTGAGATTTGCCAGCCAGCACTCAGGCGAGAGCACACCTGCTCAGCAGATCATTATGAACAACTTCCCTTTTACCTCACCGGGTCTTCTGCTGCATCAGTACTTCCCAGGGCACTAGGCCATCACCGACTGCTACTCGGTCATTGTTCCCTGCTCTGCAGGGAAGGGCTGAACAATTCTCAGTATGCCGAGAAATCCAGCTCTATCTTCCCACTTCGTTTAATTTGGACAATTCTACTCAGAGCTGGAGTCAGTGGCAACAGGAGACTACAGGAGCACCAAGTGGCTGATGCTCAGTCTAAGCAAGCCAGAGACAACGCCAGTTCCTTCAGGAGTAGGATTGCTGTTATGGGCATAAATGTTTTCAAATTGGTGGTGACTTAAGATGTCTCCAGAGGACAAGCATTCAGTGTAGCTTTTGGAAAGGGGAGTTGACTTCTCACTACTAAGCAAGTCATCCTGCTGGAAGCATGTGACTCTGGTGCCCCAGAGTTCAAACTAGCTACCCACTAGCCTTGGTGAGACAGGAGAAGTTTAAACTTTCAAAATAAAAAGAAAGTTAAATTCAAATACCAACTAAGGACAGCATATTATTGACTTAAATAACTGAAGAAATCCAACCCCAGCTGCACAGTAACCTTAAGTAAACTAGAAACAAGAAATAAGTTGACTGATCGTTAAGGCCAAAGTATTCCACATGAGTCACAGGCAGTGATCCAGAAGAACATGATTATCATAAAATTTCAATATTAAATGAAGTTTTCTCCAATCCTGTAAAGTCCCAAGTGCTAAAATCTCCTTTGCTTGTTCGGCTAGCTGGTCCAAAGTGTGACAGCGTGGAGCTCAGTTTTACTAGTTATATGCTGACATAGCCAAGAATAGTCTAGCAGGTACTTTAAGGCATACATGAACTTGAAAAAGACATAACAATGAGACAGTTATCAATAAGTTTATGAACCTGACTCTCAGGCATACAATTTGAAAATACATAGTTCAATGCAGAAGAAAAGAGTTTATTTTCTAAAGCAATGGAAAGTTTGTGCAAAAAGTAACAGATAAGAAAGGAACTTGGTCAGTAAATAAAACTGTATTATAGCCATCTACTACAGGGTTCCTCATGTTTTCCTCTGGAGACACTCAGATGGTCCTACCATTTGAGACAGGAAGTTAATTAGGTGTGACTACAACTATCTCTTTAGGCATAGAGGTAAAGATGTGCCCCTAGCATGAATACTTATGAGGACAGCAGAAGGCCAAAAAGCCACACTGTCTTTCAAATTTGTCCTGTAACACCCTGCATAAAGTTCCACGTTTCTCAAGCAGCAAAGTATCTCCTTCTGTTGAGTACAAGATACACTAACATTCTGAGATGTCTCCATAATCACCTTCCTCTATAATCCTCTTCTACAACCTCTTCCCATCTTTGAAGGTTCATTTGCTTATGTGCAAGTCTGCTCTGATACCACACAGCTGTATAACCTTGAAACAGAGTTCCATAAAAATAGGGAAGGTGTTAGAAGCAGGGCTGTGCAAAGTCTTATCTGGGCTTCCCACTCACACCCCCCCTCTGCCCATTGGCTTGAGAAATTCATTTGGTCCTTCTCTGAACTACAACAAGTATGCTGTACCTGGCTTTGTACCTTGCTGAACTTTCAACTTTGCCTCGAGTTCTTCACTTGAACCTTAGACCTGTCTTGTCATCAGACTTGTCTGGTGATCACTGGACTCTTGTCTAAATCTGGCTATTCTCACTGGACCTGCTGTGCCCTTGTTCAGGTGCTGTGGGACTGGGCCCTCATCAGACAGGTTGCCACCTGCTTGCCATACTAGCCACCCCTGGCTCCTCTTCCCTTGCCAGGCACCCAGCTCCCTGACACAGACAACATTTCACCATGGCCATTCCAAGCATCTGCTGAACAGCACCTGTGTACCAGCTCATGTGAATAGCCCAGCATTAAACATCTGCTGGATCAATATTTTTAAGTGAACTGCTAAGAATGTCAATGCTGTGGTTACCTCATCTTGGGAAAACTAGAGAGAGTTGGACTGCTGTTCATGTTGTGATGGAAAGTTCTTTGGCTGACTTTGTGGGGGGTGGTTTCCATCCCTTTGTGGAGCCATGGTTTATTTTGTTTCTTGTTTTGATTCTTGATAACTTGCCAGCATCCCCTGGGATAGATTATTCCTCAGCATTTTGTGAATCTCTGTCAGTACGGTCCAATGTTTCCTCCTCCCAGCTCTCATACATGCAGTGACTCAGCCCTGGCTCTCACTTTCCCTTTGTTGAACTTTGTGACAATTTTTTCAGCTGCATTGCTATGTGGCCAAAAGAAGTATGTATACACTGTGCCAAAAAGGAATTTCAAACAACAGAAAGAAAAAGCAAGAAAGCTATTTGTTTGCTGTGTATTAGAAGATCTCTGTGTTTTATGCCTCAAAACAATATGCTTAGGGACACTTGCATTTATCTACCCAGGACTGGTGTAACACATCAGGTGATCAACAGTTGCTAAATCTGCAGAAAGTTTTAGCTGAGAAAAGTTTTGAACAACGCCTTCATGTTTCATAGACCTCACATCACATTATCATCAGAGGCCACTAACAAGACCCATCTGAGACTTGAAAAAGTTAAGTGATAGAATGAGCTGCAGAGATGGGGTCATGGACATACAAAGTGGATTAAGACACAAGTCTCTTTGCTTTACAGGCCTAGAATTGGTTGCAAGGAAAATAACCAATTATTGTTACTAAAGGCAAGGACAACAGAATTAATGACTAGAACTTCATAGAGAAAGACCACAAGGAGCCAGTGATGTCCCCAATCAAAAGAAAACGATAGGATAGCTGGAGAAATTGGGAGCCACTCTAAGGTAATTTTAATTTCGCCTTTAAATAGATATAAGTGGATAATAAAGTCCTTGTTCAGATAAGCTTGATCATCTTTTCATAATCCAATACCAATTAAAACATACAAGGAAGGAAAATCCTTAACTAACATGGAGTGATGCATGGTATCTTGAGGAGCAGGGAAAGCAATATTAGGTACTATGAAAATTCATGATTTAAAAAACTTCTATACTGCACCATGTCACTGCATAGTTATTAAAAGCTTGATGCACCAGTGTTTCCTAACTTAGGGAATAATTCATTCTTCTGTGAAAGGGGTCTGTGGCACAATTAAATTCCAAACTGAAGTCTTGACTCAGGCTTATGAGAATAGCCTGAACTTCTTCCAGATTTCAAAATTTAGGGAAAAACTTAGAAATTCAGTAGAAGGATTTGATAAGCTGTGCATGCATTTTTCCCCTCCTCTCAGACTAGGTTTGTTAGAGTTGTGTTCTACTACAACATTTTAGTCCAATCGCCGAGTAGCAATAACTTATTTTGATCTCTCAGGCAAAGCTCTAGCTGTATTTATTTTGTAAGAACACACAAACCCAGAGATCAAGCCTTTGCCTTGGAATAAAGGCTGGAGGATTTTTGTTTATTTAAGAATTATTCGTACCAGTTCCTGCTGGCCAAGGGATACACAAGACCCCCCACCTTCTCCGTATTCTTTTAGTCTTAGTTCTCTTGTAAAACTTCACCAGTATTCAGATTCCTAATTCAATGAAGACTTGTTGTAAACAACTCCTATCAGCATCTTTTCTATGTCACAGTCAGGCTTTCACAGACATCTTCCCCGAGAGGGATGTGTTGTTGCCATGGCCTTTCCTTAGGATATCACTTATATAACAGCACGATTGCTGCGGTGACGCAAGCCTCTCGCATTCCCGGCCACAGCAGGACAGTGTGTGAAATGTGCACCCTCCAGGAAATAATGGTTCAAGTTATGATAATGGTCCACTTGGGATCTCGATCTGGAGATGGGCCTGAGCTAAAACAGAGGACAGATGCATGTATTCTCTGAAGATCATGCTCATTTGTATGTACACAAAGAGTTGCCAGGATTAATACAAAATTTTTCTTCTACCTCCAAAACAATCTTCTCCCAGCTTGACAGAATTCATTTGTGTGCTATATTTTCAAGGCTGAGCAGCCTAAACCAAGAACTTTTCCCTTAGTACAAATTTATCTATCCTTCAGGTTGGCTGTGGGGAAGGGTTTGAACTGTGGAGACAGAAATGTCTCTGGTCCATTATTTCACTGTCAAATCATTTAGGAACAAATAAGTATGGATTCTGTTTCTGCCTTCTAGCATTCAAAACAAAGTTAAACTATTTAAAGTAAATTTACAAGGAGGAGGAAAACAAGGGCAACTCCTTCCCATTCTAGTAGCTAGCTAACAGACAAGCTCACAGTGTACTTACTGTGACTGAATGGTAAGGTTTCTGTCTCCTTTGTATAAACATTAATAGTCTCAAGTGGAACAGAAAAAAGAGGTTCAAGAAACTATGATGTTTATAGCAAAATGCCTTGCTCTTGGTAAAGCAAGTTGATTTTGATAAACAGAGTAGTTTCAACTCCAACATTATATAGAAGCTTCTCTTTTCTGATTTTAAAGTTATGATTTTATATATAATATATATATAGCACTCTATATAGTCATAACACTATGGTATGGTTTAATAGACATCAAATTTAAGAAAGATAAATATTGGTTTGTTAAACTATGGATGGGCTCATCCACACGAGGCAGGATTCTCTAAACCTTGTCTGATTTTAAGAGTTTAATAATATTTGGCTGGGAGACTCCCAAAATCCTGGATACCCTATGCACAAGCCAAGCAGGTCAGCAGTTGGCAAACATAAGACAACAGGAGCCAGATAAGCTGGTAAACTCCACTCTGCCTCATTGCCAACCCTGAGCTAATGGATGGAGGGAGGGGGAAGGAGAAGGAAGATGACAGTGAATAGAGGAATGTGTTAATTATACAGACTGCACAAAAAAAGATGTTTGTGGTGTGACCTCAGACACACAGAAATGATGCTTAACACTCAGTGTGGGAACCTCTTGTCTTCACATAAAGGATTAATTCTGCCTCCCAGTTTACCCATTAGGAGCATTTGGGGATATTATTAGCTGCAGTTTTGAGAGAGTTGGTTTGTTTTTTAAAAAATTATAACACATCTTTACAATTTCTATTAGAGGAGATGAAGGGAAAGCAGAACAACAAAAGGGAAACTAGACAGACGTTAGACTAAGAGTACAAAATGGTGCTATGTCAGGAAAAGGATTTATCTTCATCTGATGGAATAAGTTACTCTTATTTAGCTTGAAGACAATTTTCCTCCTAGTTCTGTATAAAAGAGCTGAACTACATTTTAAGTGACTATTCCAGGGCAGACTGACATTGTTTTCAGGCACAACAAAAGAGAAAGACAATTCTGTTCTATTCAGGCATGAAAAAGTTAGAAAATTACATCCACTAAAAATTTACAATTCACTATATAAGATGAATAAACCACCAAGTAAACTAACATGAAGACAGATCCATTATTCTTCTAGGGCAAATTTGAAGCAACTTCAATGACTTTTTACTGAGGAAAGGGGAGCCCTTTGCAATACAACCTTGCATGGTGGGCCGTTTCTATTCTACTCCACAGATGTCTATAAGAAATCACTGAAGCTGCAACAGCTTTTCTCCAGTACAATGAAGAGCAGAACCTGTCCTGACTGTTTTTGCTATATCTGTTCATTAGCTTTATACTAATTTTATTTCAGAAGTGACAAACAGCCTTTAAGAATTTCACATAGACAATGCATAGCTGGAACAACATTCCATTATGCAATGGGGCAGCTCAGGTTTTCACACGTGTATATTTGAATCTGCCCTGCTTATGCATAGGCATTGTGTTTTGAACATAATTCTTATCACATACAAAAGCCAGAAGGCCCTTCTCGGTGGTCCACAAGCTATAGAAATTCAAAGAACATTTGAAAATCCAAAATGCAATGTTTCTCTTCTGGTTCTGAAAATGAGTTTTAAAAACTAGGCACTATAGAGAACATATAAGTCGTTGGTTTTCCCAGCTCTTGCCAGTTCACAAGAGGGAGCAAGATGCAAAGGAAGCCTTCCTTAGAGGCCTGTATGGATATAAAGTGAGGTATTGACTCCAGGTGATCTAGAGAGGCCTCTTCCCATCTAATACTTATTAGAACTAATGGGAAGGATTGCATGGTCACAGAAACAGCCAAAGGCATTTTACATTTATTTGCAAAGCCTCCCTCAAGAGAGACCTTTCTCTGGTCTTAAGTTTCACTCTCATTATCTCCTTCTCCACAGCAAGGTTACAGAGCTCCCCACTAGAGGGGCTCACATAAAAATTTGTTCTGAGGACTATAGCCCACCTTAAACTTGGCTATGTGGAGTGACTGTGATGGCTGACAAAGCCAGCAAAAACAGAATAAACCACTATAATGACTTGTCATCCTCTTTTAGTAACTTTGTTGGCTAGCTAACATGAGAACTGGCAACCAAATTGCAGTGGCTCTTGAAACCTTTTCTGGATATACTGGGCCCCACTGTGGTGGGCATGGTCAATAGGGAAGGCTGTAGAAACCACAATGAGAAACTCTTCTGGAAAGTTCAAGTTAAAGCAAATATGGGAGCCCAGGGAACTCTTACTACATTGCCAAAGCTGTAATTTAATGTTCAGACTGAATTCATTGCACTGTGCATTGGGGAGACAGTGTGGTCTGGAGGTTACAGAAGAGGGCTGGGAACCACAAGTATCCTCTTGGGATCCTATCCAAAATGAACTACTCACTGCATGACTTGAAGGAAGTCACTTAATCTGATTTCTGTATGCCTTAGTCAATTTAGATATAAAACTGGATAGAAAACAGAACAAAGCTAAAGTTTTCTGGTGCCGCAGTCAGACCTTATCTATGCAGAATAAGTCAGATCTTTTGACACAATTCCTTATGGGAGGGAATATCAAAGAGGGGACCCAGAAAAGGCCTGGTTTCTTAATAAGAAGCAAAACCAGGCACAAAGAGTGGCAGCATTTTCAAATATTGAAGAAATGTATACGCATAGTACAGGAAACCCTACAATGCTCACAGGGGCTGCAGAAAGTAGATTTCTAGAGAGGAAAAAAGTCTTAGAAGTCTCATTGGCATCATATCACCCATTCATAAAAGAGATGATACCCGAGCCATCAGGTTGGCTTTGCTGGTGCCAAGATGAGGGTACACATTTGGAGTAATTTTATCAACAGTTTGCAATATCCACTTGAGACAAGCAGAGAACATCAAAGCTGTAAGCAGATGTGCTGCTCCACTGATGATCTATGGAAATGCACAGAATAGTCCTACAGGGTCATGTGCCTACACAACATTCAAAGCCACTTTGCAGCTAAACAAAGCAGATATCTTTTTACACTACTGACAGTTTGAGTGTCCAGGATTTTCTTACTATAGTTGGAATTGGATTATTAGAGGTCTGGGTTTACCATGCTCAGGGCTTCCTGGAAGCTGTTAATCTGTTTCAGCTCTGAACTTAGAGGATCATGAAAGAAAAGTGGTCTCCCCTCAGGGTGGAGGGAGAGCTAGATAACTCTGATTTTTAAAGCAAACAAACAAAGCAACCAACCCCAACCACCCACAAAGTGGCCTACACACTGAAACTTCAAGTCTGGATCCACATCTCAAAATATTTTGAAAGTTTAAAGGGTTTTGGACTGGAAAACTACTGATGAGAGACACGTGGAGCCATCACTCCACATACAAATTCAGGAAGTGGAGTCAAGCAGAGGAATTTGGTTCAGGTCCCTATTTTGTACAGGAAACATTCTGAACACATCAAAGTATACTGACAGCTCATAATCAGATGGAGATTTTAGCCCTGGAATTTCATTTATGCTATATTCTAGCACCATTTTCTTTCTCCTGAGTACAGGGTCCTCAGCAGAGTAACGTACACCTGCCTGTGAAGAGAATTTTACAGTAAAGCTATGGTCACTGGCAGGGACATCAACTTGGAAGGCGTGCAGGAGCCCAGGCATCATCCAAGGAAATTTTACTCAAGTAAAGGATCATGGACAGACCTTGAAATACGCCAAATAATTCAGTTAATTATTTTAAAAAGCCCAGCTTCCTCAGAGAGCTGCACCAGGATCAAACCAAATAAACTGACTATACATTGAGCCAAAGAAAGGAAAGTCAAGATTTGACAGCAAGATTTTCCCCTCTCAGTTTAGTATGTAACATATCACCTAAGTGTATGATGTATTTTAACTGTATTTCTATTATTCCTGTTATTTTAATTTCTTTAAGAATACATTTTAATATTTCCTTTAAAAATCATGTCAAATTAATATGATGGGAAAACATTCTGCAATAAGTATGCATTCTCTCTCTGCTCACAAATGGCTTATAAAATTCAACAGTAACATTTTGGCAATCAGAACTATTTACATAGGAAACTGATGACTAGGCATGGGAAAGCAGCCTTTTGTTCACATCAAAGGACTCCATACAGATTCTCACATGGTACATATACTCATTTTTATTTACAGAAAAGAAAGATTGAGCAATTTGATACAAGCATGAATGGTGAGAAGTACAGTAGGTTGAAAAAGCGGGGAAATGCTGCATTACTTGCACAAAATAAGAAAAATTTATCTTATTGACTCATACAGGAAAGTGTTGGCTCAGAGTTCAACTGGGGGCACAAAAGCATGGCTCCTGCACCCTCTGCTCTCTTTAAATGTCCTGCAGCACAAAGGAAGTTGCTAAGTGATGTTTCTCACTTCAGCTACCTTAAAAAATAGGTCCCACTATACTACTAAGGATTTCAGAACAAAACAAAAACCAGAAAACAAACCAACCAACTTTTAAACCAAAGACCTCCATGTTGCCTAAAAATAATAAACCAAAGAGTTAGCTGTAGCCAGTCTCCAGCTATCTCCCTCATATAAATTGCCTTTCTCATTGCAAAAAGCCAGTTTATTCAAGGAACAAAACTGGGCTTAGAAACTCACTTTTAAAGGCTGGAAAGAAGTATCTCAACAGGGCATTTTATGTTTAAGAATTAATTCTGCAGCAGCACTGAGCACAACAAGCTAGCAGCTCCAAACTTACTAGTTCACACCTCAAAGGCAACCTCAGCTTGACTGAAGAATTTGCAGGAACCTGGTTTTGAATGCATGCTATAGCATACTAGTGATTTTAGTGATCAATAAAAGGACCAGTAATGTACTAGCTGATAATGCAAATGTTGTACATGCTACTCACCATTACTACTACTACTTTTTTTAAGCTCTTTTTCCCCTCCCCTCAAATCGTTGCAGTTGTCTCTGAAAAACAGTCCTCTCACCTCCAAGAATTGCATAGATATCTAAACAGCTAAACCAATTCTTTTGTGGCAACAGAACATAGCACAAACACATATGTGGTTCACAAATTCTGAACTGCTAAAAGTTACACTGGCAATTAGTGAGCAATGACAGTTCAAAATCCATCGTATTTCAAGAGTCAACTACCATCTCCACAGGTGTATGTGTGTACACATTAAGTGTGATGTTTAACTGAGAAACATGCATTGGAGATCTTATAGTCTCAATGCTTGGCTTCAGACCCCCCCAGTTCTCTCCCAGATTGTCTAAAAGGTTATTTAGCTCTTGTAACAAGGACTGCAGCCAACATATTCATTCCTCAGGCATGGTGGAGCTCTTTACAGTAAAGGCTGGAGTCAAAAGTCTATCAGGAACAGCTAGAGACCATGGATGAAGTTTCCCTAGGAATGCAGGATCATTTTTATTTTGACCACTTTTCTCATTATTCCTTTTTTAACACAAACTCATAGCGATGTGTATTTAATAAGGACAAACACAACCAAGACACTTCACATTCTAGATATCTCCCTTCAGGAAAGGAATAACAGATACACTATCACATAGCATATGGTAGTCATATTATTTAACACACTACTGGAAGACACTGAGATATTCTTACATATGGTAGGATAAGCTATGAAGGGAAGCATGACTACCTTGTGAAAGTAAAAAGCAGACACCATTACTTCCTGCAAGACCATTCATTTTTTCCTCTCTACTTCTACTGTGTAGTCCCACATGCTCTTTTCTACTGACAAACTAGCACACATCAACCCTGGTCCAGAGGAGTGCCTTTAAAGGTGTGACAGTTCAGACTTCTTGGCCACTGAATTGCCAAATTCTCTGTGGCCATTATTTGCCTGATGTGGAACTTTCCCAGCTACTCAAGCATAGTCTGATACTACTGAACTCCAGACAATTACAGAGTCTGCTTGGTGACAGCAGTTCTAATCACTGACCACCTGCTGTACACAGGCTATAAAGCTACAGATTATTTTCTAATTCATTGGCAATAATAATTTTTACCTATTATTTTACTAACTCTAAACCAACTTCTCAAAAATGAAATTAAAAACAACCTGTGGCTTTAAATCCCACACAGATAGTACGTCAATATTGTTTCATACAGTTTGACCTTCTTGGATCAGGGAAGAGCAACTTGTGGGTGGGAGGAGCATTTCTAAAGCTAAACATGCATTTAGAAGTAATTCATACTAATTGTTTACCAACAGAAGGGATGTGTTTACTGTACAGTCAATTGATCTTGATCTTCTTAGAGGAAAACTGCTTGTAAGGAAGGAGATCAAATGACACATTAAAAGTTGCAATATGCATTTTTTCTATTCCCAGGCAATAAAAATTTCTTTTATAACTGATACACAAAGTTCTGGACATGCATACTTCTTTGTTGCTAAACTTTTTTAAATGCAGGCTGCTCATATAGAAAATGAACTTTCTATCTTTACTGCATAGATGTAAGTATCTGGAAACAGTCAAACAGTATCTCAGTTTCTGATAAAGCCCTCAAAAGTAGAGCTTTTTTCCAGGTATCAATTGCAGTAACAAGGTACAAGCATCACTATAGAATCTCTTTTATCAGATAGAAGGCACTGCTTTATATGCAGATCGCTTACTTACATAACAATTTTGACTGGAAAAATGTTTGGAGAAGGTGGAATACTAAACTTGCTTTTTTCACATGGATGATGGATGGAAGTTCAAGGATTAGCTAGACCACTCTGCCACTTTATAAGGGACCCATGTTTAATTTCTTTAGCTGACTGAGGGGATCTGAACTTCCAAAAGTTTCCCAAACATTACAAAATATTCTACATCTCCTTCGGCCCTTCTCGTAGGAGCCATGTTGCTTTGTATAACATACTTAGAAAAACAAAGAGCATAATTCCCTTGGTGGTAAAGGAAATACAATGTGTTTGAGCTCAAGTCCTTCAGAAAGGTTGTGAACCAAACTTGAATGGGTTGGACAAAAAGGGGAACAGCAGCTCCTTTTAAGATCTCCACAACCATCATGGACCATCTTAACTTAGTCCTTATTTCAGGAACGTTTTCATTTGAGACCTCCGATTCAAAAGGAAAAAAATAAATTATCATTTTGGCAAATAAAAATCAAGATATTTTAAATCTAATTTGATCTGTGTAAAAATTCTGACAGCCATCCAACTTCAATGATTGTTCACACAAACAAGAACATCCTTTACCCCTTTGAGATTGTCCTGCTACTGGGGCAACCCAGGCACACATTAAACTTCTATTAGACCTCAGCAGTTTTTCAATACATTTAGTTAGCCTTTCCTCTAGCTTTACAAGAAATCTAAGTTTGTTCCTGTCTTCGGTTGGTCTAGATAGTCAATACTTTTGTCTTCCAGGACCAGGATTTGAACACTCTGGGCTATTGCAAGTCAGGATAAATTCATAACATTAAGTGGAGTTCGGCTTGTTCAAACCAGCTGAAAAATCTGATCCTTTTTCTGCGCTAGTAATTTGAATTGAATTTAGGTGGTGAAAGTTGAGAAGTTTTAAGTCCAGAAATAATGCCTGACGAAATTTGAAACTGAGGAGTTATGACTTGGTGCATTGGTGGAAAAAAGACTTGGAGATGCACCCAAATTCAGTGTAGGAGGATGATTAGCTCCAAGATTGTATTCCCTAAAACTTCATAAACCTCTCAGCTTTTGGCATGATACTCTTCAATAGTGCAGTGCTTCAGCCTGCATGCCATAACTCACTCCCTTGGCTTCCATACAGGTGGAATAAGGTACTTTTTGGCAACAGAAAACATTTTCCTGGCTGAGATAGATAAGTTTATGACAAAGCAATCTTCTCTTACATACAACTCCTTACAAAAGGTAAAGAACAAATTACAATGCAAAGAATTTCCTAAGCCAAGAGAACAGTTTCACAATTTTGACACTGAAAGACAGCATCATTTTCTTTCTCTTATTCAGTGACAGTATGTTATGCAAGAACCAATAAAAAATAGAGCCAGGAAATCAAACGTTATATTGTGCTGACAGTTTAGTCAATTCTACATATTTCACTGAAAACAAAGACACTAGCTACTGATTTAATTCTACTTAAAAATATATTAGTATGCTAAATAAGAAGTACAGCCTAAGTAGTAAGCTTAAAAGTAGAATATCTAAGATAACCCAGCCTTTTTTTTTTGCATTCTTTATTATTTTTAATGATTTTTTTTCCTGCCAGCTATTTTGTGGTGCTCTTGCCTAAACTGTATTTATTACTAGTTTTAGCTAAGCCTGAAAGCACAGAAAATGTGAATATGTAATGAACACAATTTCCATAGTGCTACCCCATGCAACCGTTCCCCTTAGTTAAATCCCCTCTTTCACACACCCAAGCCCATGCACTGTTGCCAAAGAAAATACTCGGAAATCAGTTGGAGTAATTTCTTAATTGAGATCATTTCCTTCGCTCTTTGAGCGGTGAAGTTTTGCTACCTTCTCCTTAATTTTTAGATATTGGCTATGTCTATATTATAGAGAAAAAAGGTATAAGAGAGGGTATATCATCCTAGTTAGCGCTCTGAGTATATGGTAAGCCAAGTAACTCAAGTTAAATATTAGTTAAGACAAAATACTTGAGTTAGTGGATTGCATTCAAGGTAAGAGGGGGGCAGATTTTAAACACAGGCAATGTTGTCTCCTCTGCTAGTTTATCACTTTTTCCCCCTGTGCAACATGGATATCTCTTCAGATTCCAAGCCAACAGGGAATATGCAAGTTCATTCACTGTAGCCCAGCTTTTTTTACATTATTTTTCATTTGATTACTAATTAAGCTTAGAGTCTAGTCATAGACCATGAGTCCAGGTGGGTTAGCCACCCAGTGACTAGAAAAAATAAGCCTACTCAAAGAGTTCCAAATTGACAATCAAGTCAACATCCAACAGCAGGGTCCAGAGCACCAGGCCCAGAGCAACAACCAAACAGCTAATCATAAGACACAGAAAATAGAAGAGAAGGCACACGGGAAACAACTGGTTTCCAAGTCTACAGACTATATTGATTACCTGCCATACAAAAGTTTGATGGCTAGTCTAATTCAAGAGAATATAATACCACTTTTTTGCGGAGTAACAGATTAGCTCATTTCACACCTGGAAATGGAAGAAAGGCAGGAGAATGTAACATGTGCTTGCCTCAGTTTGCAACCTGGTTAGGTTGTGTGGCTGACCTACCAGACCAAGTTTAAATCTGGTAGGCAGGCTGACCTCCAAGGAATGCCCAACAGTACCAGGGCAATTACTGCAAATGCACTGACTACTTAACAACTCCTCTGAACAAAAAAATGTCAGGCATGGGGTAACCATGGTTATGTGACACTTTCTGAATGCACAGAAGGTGCTTGTCTTATTTCCTACTCCAACTTCTCCTTCAGTACCTGCATTCAGCCTCTATAACACCTCTCTGCTGTTGAATTTTAGGACTCTACTCATTCATCTAGCCATACTGTTGAGAGGTCACAGTCTTGGAAAATAAATCTGTTTATTTTCCTACAGAGACTAAACAAAAGGAAGCTGTTCTTCACATGAAGAATAGTTAAGTTGAGGACACTACTGTGGAATATAGTGGATATTAAAAGTTTACAAGTGTTTAAGGAAAAACTGGGCATGTTCATGAGAGAGGTATTTATTAAACATTACTAAATACACAGAAGCTCTGTCTGGCTCAGGAGGTCTCCGAGCTGAAAATGGTGGGAGCCTGGAAGAGCACTCACAAGGAAATTTTACATGTTCATTTTGCTCCCACACTCTTCCCTAGTTGGTCATCCATTCTCAGTCACTGTCAGAAACAAGATGCTGGGCTGGGTAGGTCTTTGGAATGAAATTAAGGTTCTTATATTCTTATTTCTTATAGACTGGGATTTCTTCACCTGCTGTTTTCTTAAACTGTTGTTTTACTGTTATTATACACTAAAAAACTATGTTCCACTCAGACTTCTGCACTTTACTGTTGGATATGTGATGACCATTGGGGTATACAATCACTATAGTATATTACCAAACTATTTTATGGACCTATATGCAAGTCCCAATCAGGAAATAATGGAAAGCAGTATCTACAGATGTTTATTCCTGGACTCTACTTCAGACAGTATACATAATACAAAATTATGCATGTGCATTTCCAAGACTGCAGAAAATTGAGCTAGCTAATATTGAACAATTCAGCTACACAATGTCTACCATAAAAGCTAGATATGTTTCACGTTTTGCACAATACTTTAGTTCATTATGCAATTTTCATTACTATCTCTGTAATTCTGCCTGAGAAGTGTCAAAGTTCAGTCTAGTTATCCCTGGCAAAAGACATGGTTCAATTCTTTTCACAATAACAATTGTTTATTTCTCCTTCTTCCTAATAACATCAGCTGCTTTCAGCTCTGTTGAATGATGTAAATTAGTTATTCTGTGCTAGAAAGTCAGTGAGAAAATTGGCCTTTGTTTGCAACAGCCTCTCCAGCAGGAACCATTTGCCAGAGATCCTAAGACGAGCAGCTAATTGTGGCTTTCTAAAATGCCTTTCATTCTCTCCAGTGAAGAAGTTCTATTTCTGTTTTATTTAACTGATAAACACTAGCAGAACTGTCCCTGTGGAGATGGGATTAGCTTCAATGCATTGATCTGAGCTTTCTCGAAATCTCAGGCATTTTCCAACCTGAGATTTTGGAGGTTTTTTTCCCCCCTCGTAGATATTGAGGTCTGCTTCAAAACTTCAAACTTGATATGCAATATTTATCATATTTAAAGACATTATGTTTCAGAGGCATTTTGGAAGACTATAAGTGACATGTTTTCCAAAGACTACAACAAATCTTCCTAGTGAAGAGGGTTACAATATTTTAAACATTTACAGAAATCAAAGATGATGGATGTTTCCATGCACAGCACAGGGTATCTCTTGTTTGAAACTCTATTCCTGTGTAGACTTTGCCTACCGTATCCAACTAAATTATAGGTCAAACCCAGTCAGGATGGCAAAAGCGACCACAGAATGGTGCTGAGGAATGGAGAGGCCACAAAGACTGACAAGACTGGGAAACTTCAGCTACCTCCATACTGACTGCATAAAACTCATGTGGTGGCATGATTCAGAGCTTTAAATAAGCTTAGAAATAACCTTTTAAATAACCTCAGAAAACTCATAAAAAGTGATTCTCAAATCAGCACAAGGTCTGGTTCAAGCTGAATCACAGAAAAACTGCTGTTTAATGACCACAATATAATCAATTCTAGTAACACTATAAGAGAGAAAACACTTCAGAATTCCACCACAGGAATGTTAAAGATTGTAAAGGATATTAGAGAAAAATGGAAATAATAGTTAAAAGAAAATTCAAAAGAGCATCTACAAGAGTAAGGTGATTGCATGCAGCAGAGAGACTATTCAAAAGTATTACATAAAGGCTCTCAGTTCAGACAGAAAAAAACCCAGACTCCAAAAGTAGCAATAAGAAGAAAGACAGTGCGGTTAAACATCTGAGTATGGACTGCTATTAGAAGTAAAAAAGGCATCGTAAAATGTGGAAGATACAGCTAGATGGAGAACACAGAAAAAGGAATTAATTCTATCAAGTTAAAAGTAAAAGCACATTAAAAATCTTTTCCTCATTGGCATAAAGTGCAGCTTGCTATAGGTATAAAGACTGCTAATAACAACTTTTTCAAACATTCTGGAAACCAGAAGCCTGCCAGAAAGTTTCTGAAACCAAGATCATAAAGATATAAGTGCTTAAGAAGATAAGCCCATTTCAGAAAGACTACCGAATTCTTTCCATTTGTGTGCAGTACAGAGGAGGTCATGCAGGTTCACCCACTGAGCCAGTCTTCCTGAGGCACGAGTCTGAGGAACTGCCTCAAATCAAAGTGTTAAAGAGGCGGCTTTTTCCCAGCTCTGTAAAATGAACAGCCATAAATCACCAAGACCAGATAATATTTACCCAGGAGTTCTAAGGGAAGTCTAATAAAAAATTTTGCCAAGCTACTACGGTGTGTAACTTGTCACATAAATCTCCCTTACTTGCAGAGAGGTGCAGGGGACAAATGTCTCGCAAATCTTGTAAAATGGCTCAAGTGTGCTCTTGCAAATAAAAGACCAAGGAAAACAACTTTTGCTTGTGCAGGCCAGTAAAATATATAGTAAGGATCAGAATCAATACATACTTGGATAAACATGATTTAATGAGAAAGAGTCAATGAGCTTTCCTTATGCAAAGCAATGCCTAGTAAACCTTTCAGAATGCTTTGAAGAGTTCATCAGTTGTGTTAATAAAGGCAACCCACAGTATATGGTGTACCAAGATTTTCCCCCAAAGATGCTGACTTAGATTTCTTAATGGCTTTTATAGCCACTACCTTTCTGTGGGCTGACTTTGCTATAGGATAAAGCAGTGTCTTTCAAGAATTAGTAAGTTGTTAAACAACAGAAACAAAGATTTAGTTTTCAGAATGGAAAGAAGTTGTAAGAGTGGTCCTCCAAGAACCTGTACTGGGACCTGTGCTACTCCACATTCTCTTAAACAATCTGAAAAAGTGAAATGAGGAGAGAAACACAGATAAAGAGAGTTTGCCAAGCAAAAAAAAAAAAAAGAAATCCTCATTCTGGATAGTTAAAAACTAAGTGTAACTATGAAGGATCACAAATTTCCCAGTGTTAGCCACTAAAGGTTAGTGTTAGGTCATTAAATGGAAGATAAAATTTATTGTCAATAAAAAGAAAGTAAAGCACATGGGGAAAAACAATTTTAACTATTCCTGTGCAGTGATAATCTCCGTTTTTGCTGTTAGTATTCACATCTGTTATCCAAATTTCAGTGCAGGTAACAACCAAAATAGCTACTTTCTGACAATCTATCTGCTAAGATATCCAAATGAAGTGTTAGGAAATTTTTGAAATAAAGATGTAGAAAATGTGTTCTATTCAAAACCCACTGTTCACATGTTGCACATATTTAATTCAGTATTCTCTTCCCTTTTTACTCTCCCCTACCTCAAAAAGGAGATCAAAAAATTGGAAAAGGAATTGGAGAGCATTTCAGGCAAAGGATCAGCCCATATATGCCTTGCAGGCAGGGGGGCTTGTTTGTGGGTTTTTGTGGTTTTGAGGGTTTTTTGGTGTTCTTGGTTTGGTGTGTTTTTAAATATTATTTCCACAGACATTTATTCCCTCCAGTCAGAGGATACCAGGCAAGGCAGACTGATTCTAGTTCTTCATGGCAGCTCCTAAGCCCTGCTTTTATTTTCTGGATCATGCACACAGGTATGGCCACAGTCCTGGTATGGCCAAATACATCTTCCACGAAGAGGTGGGGGTGTCAAGAAAGGAATTCCTCCTTTTTCCTTTTATTAATGCATTTTTGTTATTGATCAGATTCTTACGTTAACAGTGACTAAGTAAACTGAATGAGTTTCAGTGCAAGACCTCTCTGACAACATACTTCTGAGCAAATAAATACACCTCATCTACTATGAGATTAGTAGACTTGACTTGCACTGTGTTTAAGCAGGTACTTGCTGCTCTTTGATGTAATCTGTGGATTTCAATTATTTCTAAAGAAAAAAGGCAAGAGGTAAATTCTCAGCAGATTGCAAGATTGCACGGGTTCTAAAAAACCTCTTTTCACCATACCAAAACATTACTTATGACTGGGGCAGACAGCCAGTCTCTGTAGCCTTGGGAAAACATCTCTTAATATCTTTCTCTGGTGGCTGCACTGTTGACTTCACGGAGACTCATTTTTTTGAAGGAGGTGTCTTTATATGTAAACAAATATTTTGATATTGCTGAGGACCTCTCAGAAAAACAACACATTTCAAAGGTTACCATCTTTTACACACAAACTGCAACCCATACAGCACAGAGCCAAAAGTAATTACCACCATCTCAGTGGTGGCAGCTACCACAATGTCCAAACAAACCAGCTCCTGGAGCACTTTGGTGTAAACAAACAAAGCAATGTGAGATACCAGCCAAAAAATCTTGGAAATCACAAAAGCACTGTCCACAAAAGCTCTATTTCCCTGAACAAGCTCAGCATTTCTAATTCATAAACATCTTTGGATGAGGAACAAACAAGAAACCTTCAACAGGGGAAAGGGAACACAGCCTTAATTTTGGAAAACTGCAGCAGTATGGTAGATACACAGATAGCTTGCACTTTCCTCAGATAACTTGGCAACAGGCTTTCTAACTGTTCACAGGCAACTATCCCTGAGCCACATCACATCACAGCCCCACCAAATCCCACTTAGAGAACTGCCCGTCCATGCATCTCTTCCCCCCGCATCATCAAACCTAGCTGAGAAAAAAAAAAAAAATCAGGTATATTATGGTCCTCAGACAATTACAGTTTCGTTCCTGCCCCCATGAGCGCTCTCATACTGGAGTCAGAAACACTCAGAAATTTGAGCAAAACCTCAAGTGCTTGGAGCCAACTCCTTTCTTCTCCCAAGTCTCTCCAAAAGCCCCCAGCTTAGTCAGGTCCGAGTCACAGCAACACTACAGCAACTCTCCAAGTGACTGTCCCTTTTCAAATGAAGTTCTCTAAAGCATCAATTTTCCACACCACCAACAGAGTTAAAATACACCAGAGCTCCTAAAGTGAATCCTATTAACAGAAATGTTTATTAAGGACACTGCATTTTTATTTAATCTGCAAATGCTAATGTGTCATAGGTATGGTAGCACAGAATACATCCAGCTTAACTCCTTCCCTCTGCATGCCAAAACCAGGAGAGGTAGAGAAGGCAAATATGAGTCTTATTGCTAAAATACACCTCAGAGCACTCAAAGCCATGATGATTGGAGTATAAAAGTCAGAACAGATTTGAAACATGAATGTTTGTGTTCAGGCATCTCATCAAGGGTCTGGTATCACAGTACACGAGATGGATGGGGAGGGAGTAACACACAACAGGCTTTTTGCTGGGAAACTTTTCTTCACCTTTCATTCAATCCCTACATCTGGCGGACTAAAAATGGCCTTTTGCCAGCTCTTTTGCACAGTTTTGTTTACCTACCACCCAAACACAATTACAGCCAGTTCTTGCTCCACCATGCTTACCCACCAGCAAAGGGGGATTACAGATCTGTCACCTCCCTCATTCTTTGGAGAGGTACTTGCCACTCCCCCCCCACCTTTTCATCTAGCCAAATGCTAGTTATGAAGCAGCAGCAGCAATAAGCCAGGGGCCACAGCTCTTGAATTCAAGACACACAAATATAAAATGGGAGTGCCTGACAATGGAGGCCAATATCTTTTCCCTTTACCTTCATGCGTACAGCTAGCAAGATAGACACATGGAAGGCAAGGCTGTCCATTCTCCCCTAAAGCACACCTTGTATGCAGACCATGTCTCAGGGTACGGCAGAAGTTTCATGCATAAATACACCTCACTAGGGAAAACAACCTGCAATTTAAATATTTTCTTAAATAAGCATCATTCATTACAAAACCCTGTCAAATAATCAGTGAGGAAATATCTCTTAGAGATGCTGTATAAACAAAAACTATACAAAGTAAAAACTTTTGAAGTTTGTTTTGCTTCCAAAAGAAAACCCTGCTATGCTTGATTCATTTCCCCTTAAGCTCAAAAACCACAACATTTATCGTTTCAGTTCGAAACCAGCAAGTAGACCCTTTCCCTGCTAAGTCAATGATTTCTGTGGTGGGTAGTAGAGTCAGGTTTCCCTAGTTTACACCTGCCCAGAGTTTCCACAGCCTCCCACACAAAAGGCGGGCATAGCATGCACAGCTTAGCCTGCCCATTCCAACTCGTGACCCCAAGCACAGAATTGGCCCTTTGCAGGAAGAGCACCCGAGAGCTGCTGTCTGAAGGCACAGTCATGTACAGAGCTAGTCTACAGAGACCAAAGAGATATTCTCTTCCTGTTGGCTAATATTTGGAAGTTTGGGGTATTTGCCCAGGGAAACTTCAGAGAGAAAGTGGTAGTACAGATTTCCTCAGCCCAACTCCAATCAGTATGTCAAAGACTACCTAGGAGGGATGCCACCAGCCTGGAAAGGCAGCACAGCTACGGCACTCATTAAAACTCCTGCTCGTTGTCTTAGCTGCATCCCCATCAACATCATGCCGAGATTCAAACGTATAGGAAATTAAAACCATGTATTGGATTCTGTTCCTAAAGATAGCAGATCCAATTACTCATCTGTTTTTGATTTCCACAGCTGTTCACTGGGTTTCTAACCAGAGCACAGATGAATTTTAAGCTACCAACTTAAACATTTTCCATATGGTATCCAACTGCACAGCTTGGATTCTTCTAGTTGGAAGCTGGTGTGTTTGAATATTATTAGGGCTTTTTAGGAATAGTACATAGGAAATAAAAGCTAAATTCCTCAAAAGTCAGAGACAAAAAGCAGTCTAATTAGTCACCTACCTCAATGAACCTGCATAACTAATTATCACTAGTGTGCATGAAAACATTAAAAGTAATGGACTCATAGAAGCCCCCACTGTGCTACATGCTGCTATCATATATATAAAAACACCATTACTATATGACAATTGCAAAATCCCTGTGTTCACCCATGCTTAACTTTGCTCAAACAACCCTTTTTGCTGAAGTTTTCCACTTTTGGATATTGAGGCAGAACTTTTTCTGGAAAGTCTGAGAAAACTCTTTTCAGCTGTTTCAAAAACATGTGGGAATTAAATTCTCGTGGGTTTTTTTTAAACAACCAAAAAAAACCCACACACACACTCAACTGCCCACAAAAGTACCCCGTTTAAATTATGCTGGATATAACAGCAGCACCATAAACAACTGGAATATTTTGCATACCTTTCTGTTAATAGTTTAATTTTATTACTAAGACAGATAATAAGCTTTTGGCACATTTGTTGTGCTGGACCTCACTCCTATTGCCTCAGATAATCTACAATTTGGGGATAAATAAATTGAAAAAATCAGCTGGCAGCATAACCTCTCTTAAAAGGGTACATTACTGAAGTAAGCAAACAAGCTGCAGGAGCAAACCAAGAAGCCAACAGGTTGGTTGTGCAGCTACTGGACTAAGGGAAGTTCCACTGGGTTTGGTCTATTTTATCACATTGTATTAAAAAACTGAGAGGTGAGATGAGATCCCACCTTTTGTCGTGATGCATGAGGAGACCTGGCAGAGGACACTGAAAGTCTCTTGCAGGAAGTGAGAAAATCGTTTTTATTCTCTTCCTTTACATACATCCAGAGGAGCCAGACTCTCACAGGGCAGAAATCTGGAGGCTTCCTTGGAATATACCAGGGAGATTCCCCAGCAACACTGCACGTACAGGGTCAGGTCAAAGATCCATCTAATCTGACGATTTTCCCCCGCAGCAGCTGGGATGCCTAGAGAAAGTAGTGCAAGCATACAATAGTATTTCCCTAGTGTATCCTCCCAGCTCTGAACTTCCTCAGCCAGAGACTGTATCTGCTGTTCAGGAGCCCTTCATGGATTTTTTTTCTTCCATTGATTTGTGTAATCATGGTTTGAATCATTTGGCCTTCAAAACATCCTGTGGCAAGGCATGCCATCGCTTAATTATGTTTCTATGGAAAAAGTAAAGGGCTTTTTGTTTATTTTAAACTTGTCAGATGATTATTTCATTATGTACTTATAGTCCTCATGTCATGAGAAATATCGAATATGCCTTCAGTAGTCACCTTTTCCATACCTCCTCCAATTTTATAAACTGCTGTGCTCTGCCTTTCCCACCCTCTAACTCACATCGTATCTTCTAAGTTCAAGAATTGCATCTCACCACGTCCTACATCTTCGTATAAACTTCTGAACTCTGAGAAGACCAAAACCACACAGACTCAGCAAGACAAGAACAAACTATGAAATTAGTGGCAGGATGATGCTTTCTCTTTTATTTTTCCCAGTATTTTTCCTAATTTTTTTTTGCCTTATTACTGTCAACCACTCCTCTGTGAAAAACTAATGTTTTACTCCAAACTCAATCTCAGTGAAGAATTTTGTGTGTTTTGGGCTTTTGTTTGTGGGTTATTTTGTTTTGGTTTGCCTTTTGTGTTTTTTTTAAGACTTTCTAGTACTCTAACATAAGTCAGACTGAGGTTTAGCCACTTAATCACAAAAATACGATAGATGGGAGGTATGGCTTCTTTTGTGTAAAGGCTGTGTGAATCTCTCCTCTTCAACATATCCATATGTCTACTAATTCTATCATTTATTATAATTGCCTAATAGCTTTCCCCTGTAGAAAGTCATCCTTACCTATCTTAAGCTTCACAGATCCCCTTAAGAGCTGACATCCTTTTGCTATCTACTATTCCTTTGGCACTGAGGCTAATTTAAGTCATATATTACGCACCACAGTAAACAGCTCAGTAATTTCATATTTAGAACACCTGGGTTATACCACTTGTCCTTGACAATTTGTTACTACTCATTTTTATGGATTTGTTCCAAAAATTTCTACTGACATCTCAATTTGAACGCATCACGAAACTTTTGTGAAATAGTTCAAGTCACTTAGACCACGTCACACCAGCACACACGCAAGAAAGACGAGATTGTCCCACAGCAAAGAATACACAGAGAAGGCTTGGAGCCATCGTTATGTATTATGCAATTAAAAGACAACATTAACCTTAGAGGTGTAAATGCCAAATTTAGAAAGAGTCAAAGATCTTTCCCTTCACCCACACAAATACTAATGCTGATACCATTTATAACTCAGAGGAAATTTGCAGGCTGAATGGTAAAATGTTTTGCTAGCCCTACATGCTATAAAACTTTGAATGCTAAACATTGCATTTAGCTCTAAGCAATGCCTAGGAGGATCACATTACTTGCAGCTAGGGAAAGTACAGAACATCAAGACTGGATGCAATACCTTTCCAAAGGTAAGAAAACAACAAACTGGTTTGTTGTCAGTGTTTTTCTTTGTATGTTTTTAAAAGGTTGCTATGCTTGAATGACATGTTGCCTAAAATAACGTAGCTAAGCCAAAGACCACACATTTTCAGGTCTCAGTTTACGTTGTAGCATAAACATCTTATAATATGAAAGCAAAGTGTCTAACGGTTATATAAGGGGAGGGTATTTCAGATAAGAAAAAAAACAAACTTGAGTTCCCACAGGAATCTTTCTTTTCTTGACACTCCATTCTCTCTCTCCCCCTCTATTTTTTGTTTAAGTTCCTTCTGCTTACAAACATAACTCAAGATGGTTTCTTTTGCTTAGTCAGGTGGTTTGGGCAGAAAAAAAATCAGCACAACCAGAGCAACAATTATGCTTATTACAGTTTTAACAGCAACTGTTCCATTCATTAGAGTCCCTCTTTTTCCAACAGATGTTCCAGTTTAACACTCCAGTTTAGTGTTGTTGCTGGCATTTAACGGATGTTTTAGTTGGTTACCCTGGTAGCCATCATGGCCCTCCTGGACAGGCATAGCCCTTAGCTCCATCTTGGTGTGAGACTAAGAAGAAAAAACCTAATGAGGACTACCTAGCTATAGTTAAGTATCTAGAAGCAAAAAGAGCAGTGGGGCTTATCCCTTAACCTACATATTTGTTCTCCAAATGTCACGAGGCAAAACCACTTTCAAGCACTGCCGCTCTGCCAGATCCCATGGCCAGTGATGCCTAGTCTTCAGGGAAAGGTGACTGCCAGGAAAGGCAGGAAAGAATGAGTTGCCAGCACTCATAATCCCTTCTTAATATATCACCTTAAGGATCACAAGTAAATCCATGCAAGAACAAAAATAAACCCACACAAAACAACCCCAAAACTATCTCCAAATGCAGAAAACTGCATAATTTCACTGAATCTAAAAGTCACAATCCTTAGTAAAATAACTTTTTACTAAGGTGAAATTACATTTTCTTGCCCACAGGGGAGGCAAAGAAAAGAGAGGATTTCACATCCTTTGACTCATTTTGTCAGGTTGAATTTGATCTTACCCACATCATCAATTCAGACAGTGAACACCAAGAGCTCCAAGGGAGCCAGACAGTTCATGAGAAGAAAAAGTAGATTTTAAACATGAATGGCACTGCATATCCCATCCTATCAGGCACCTACATATGCTAAAGATATTTGCCAACCTCAGTCTGATGTAGCTTCTTCTAAATCTCTGCTGCTTAAGGGTATCATCTCCTCCCCTAGTTCATACACGCTCATTGTCTTCCCTGGTGGGTTTCCAAAACCTAGAGCCCCAAATAAATTGCTTCATATGAGGGTTCACAAAGCCCAGAGCTAGATCTACAACAACCCAACACTAACCGATATCCCACCCCCAAACAGAACCCACCGCCTTTATCAGAAGGGCTGTAAAAGACAACCAGGGAGTACAGAGTGCGACAAACCAACCAGACATTATTCTTCCTGTGCCCATGTACCAGGTCTGGCGAGCAGAAGGCTCAAGTTTGACTCTACGAGCATTACAACCTGGAGAGCTGCCATCTCACAGCTCTACAGGGACTAGCGGGCAGTGAATGGATGACCAGGCCCTTGTTTCAGCAACGTGCATTCCCATGGCACGCACAATGCACTTCTCTATCCCTCCCTCGGGAAATCAGCAGTCAGGCAAGGAACTGATCGAGCAAGGGAAAACTTAAAATACCTTTCTATTGCAACCTGGAGATTAAAAAAGCATCATCCAGCTCCTTTTCAGATCTTCAAATATGTTTGTGCACTTAATTCCTGTTGAATTCTTTATAGGTTAGGCATTTGAATACCTACAATCCAGTCCTGACTTAGGCAATCTATACATTTTCTTTAGACATCTAACCAAGTCTCTGACTCAATACAGTAGACTAAAGAAAGAAGAACATATTTGCAGACAGTTCAATTTTAAAAAGGCAGCAGGAACTATCAATCCTAAAAGCAGCATCCATACCAACAATATAAGGCAGCAGTGTCTCTGCATCTATTAAGACATTCTTCCACCCTGAACGATAAAACTACTGGGGTTCTTTTTAGTTATTTTTGCTCAGACTTTCTGCTCAGCTAAGAAAAAGTCAGATAGGCATAAATTACAAGAATTTCTACATTATAGCCAGAAAACACACCAGAAGTGCAGCTTTGTCTCAGGACACACAAATTGCATCACACAAGTTTGCAGGATATAAAGTCTATATATAGTCTATACATCGTCTACTATGTGACTGCACAATTAGGCCCTGTGGGTCATTATTAAGACTAAAATGAACTGAAGGATTTTGCATAGTTATAGAAGAAATGATAGAAGTGTAAGGAGGTTTAACAGACTGGAATTCAAATTTAGATTGCTTTGGGATTGAAACAGAATTTCAAGTTTAGAACTACATTTTTAAGACCTGATGGGACTGCAGAAAATACATGTTGGCGTTCCTGATCACTGGAGAAAGCAGAGCACCAGGAAACCAAGAGTCCCTCTCCCAACATCATCCTTACATTTCATAGATCTGGGCTCTCAATACCACTTAATTTATAAAGAATACTAGAGACATCTTAAGAGGGCATGGGACCCTGGCATCCACAGGGTCCTTTATTTACATGCACATGTGATACAAACACCAAAACAATCCTTCTCCTCCTTCTTCACCTTTAAGCAATGATTTGAGTCATGCTAAGGTCAATAAGCTTCAGCTACTCCTTATGACTTGCATCACTAGGAACAGACTTATTTTGAAGGTGGCACATCACAAGGAACTGCATCTCGTTTTGGAAACAAGTGATTAAAAGGGAACATAACAGTTTAAGCAATCTCCATAATACAAACAAGCTAAAAAAAAAAATCAGTTCTTAATTCAGACAGTGCTCTTCCCACCTCAAAAGCTCTATCTAAAAAAAACCTTTATTCACAGGCCTACCAGTGGGCTAAACTCTAGCAGTGTCGCAGACTACCTGCTTTTACTACAAATGTGACTATCTTTTTTCTCCCCATGACCTGTTTTTTGTTTCATCCGCATTTCTGTATATCTGCAAAAGGTCAAACTGTTTGAAAGGCACCGCTTACTCACATAAACGCTCATTTGCAAAGCCCGTAACAGCTTGCAAGTCTCTGGCTCATGCACAGCAGTGCTTGCACAAGCTACTTTCTTCTCACAGACATACGATTTTACTGCCTCACATGTGCTGAACCTTCAGCCTTTTTGAGAGTGACCCAAAAGGTTGTCATTCTGTGTTACCATGCATATCAGCTCAAGAATTTCAGCCACCAAGTTCTGCTCAGCTTAGCAGTACAACATGAAGAAGAAATGTTTCCTTCTACTTTTGCAAAATAGAAGGATACAAACTGCACTAGCAGAGAACAATCCCTTTAACGTCTACGTGTAATACCATAATGTGATTGTCCAAGAAATTTTAGCAGCTTACAACATCAGTAACATGATATCTTGGTCCATTATTGTAAATATTTTAATAAGGTTTTTCTGTGCAAGTAGGTTTTTTCCCCCCTAGATAAGGTATGTTTGTAAAGCTTAAGAAGATAAAAATGGCTATTACTTGACAGACCAAAAGAGCCATCTAGCATGGTATCTCCAGGAACACCCTATAATGGATGCATAAGGAAAAGAATAAAAGCAAGAGAAGCACAGAATAATACTTGCCCAGTATATTCCCTCAGCATCCTGATATTTCTTGCTCAGCATGTTTCTCAGCCAGAGGCCACAGTGTTCAGTTTAATAACTTCAAACTTTAAGAAAAATCCAATTACAATAATAAAAATGGGGAATGTGCCCCTAGCAAACTGGGATTTCAACTATGATTATGGTTCCCAAAAACTATGCAGTGCCTGAAAACAAGAGGAAAGCGACAACTACAAGTCAGTAGGAGGACCAGGACCTGTGTAGCACCTGACTTCTGTGAGAAGCAATAGCTTCCCAGATTGCAGAGTCTTGGTGGCAGCTCCTACTTCAGACAGGGATAAAATACTAGCTGGAGCTATGCTGCCATTACACAGTGAAAGGGGCAGGGAACAGGGAGGTCACAAAAGCAGCAGCCAATTTTACTAAATCATCTCTAGCACACCCTGATGCCAGCTTATACCTGCATGAAGCAACAGCTCTCCTACCTGCAGGGACTCGAGGGGAACACGGTGGCACTCTGCTTACTTGCATCAGCAAGGGCAGTACAGCTTATTCCTTTTACCTCCACATAGCTCCAGTGCTATGGCAACATGAACAACAAATAAAAAGCAAGACAATATGAACTTTGAGCAGAATTTGCCATTTTCATAGCTTCTGATGAAAAATAGCTTTGGGAAATTTAGTGAATTTCCACATTTCCTTAAGCCTCTTTTGCCAGTAATTCAATAGATCCTGAGACTTGGTTTCTGCCTACGCATTGCTTTTCACAAGCAGATCCCCAGGTAATGATTATGCTCTGGCAGTTTTTTCCAGGGAACTTTGCATATATCTTCTACAAAAACAGTGCCCAAAGGCCAATCCACTGATGATAACTGTTCTTTGCAATTTCAGTTCCAGGTGGCAGCCGCTGCCCTGAGACAGCATGCAACACAAAAGCCTGGAGAAGCAAAGCAACAGGAAAGACACATTAATATGCCCCACAGCTTCCAAGGAACGGATAATTGGAAATAAAGCTATGTGTTCTTTCCACCTTCAGTTTGCCATGTCTCAGTGTGTCTGCTCATTGTGCTCCAGAAGACTTTTACTTCCAACACATCCCAAAGGCAGTGTGTACTAGAAACACAAGAAAATCGCACTCAGCCACAGAACTACCATTCTCAAACACCAATATGCCACATGAAATACCAGAACAAAGCAGCATGCTTAACTTGCCACTTTGGTTCTCAGATCACCCTTCAGTTTTTGATGCAGACTTCCCTGCTATCAGAGGTTTCATTCTTGCACTATATGACCGTACATACATACAGAGAGCTGCACACACATGCACATAACTCACATGCACACAGAGACAAACAAGCCAAATTTACTGAAGAATATGAGAGACTAACACCTTTCATGACCTTTTCTGCTCAGAACATTTAATGTCCTTTTAAAGGATAGTGAAATATTTATCCACAAAGCCTCTCCCCAGGTTTAGTGATGACAGTAGGAACTGTCAGTGAAAGGGAACTCCTATCTTTAAGGCTTTCCAGAACAAAAACAAACCAACCAACCAAAAAAAAAAAACCACAAAAGAAACTCAACTAAGGTTTTTGGAAACTGGACTTAACCTAGTGGCAACAGGGGTTATCATGCTTGTGTTATGGTATCTGCAAGTCTGCCTCCTGCTCCCTCTTTCTCTGCACTTCACTACTCAACTGAAGCAAACCTCAGAGCTTTAAGTGCACCACCATGAGACATTTTGGCCAAATCAAGGATTGAAGCAGTGACCCACAAAGCTCAAAAGCATGAGCTCTTCCTGCTAAAACACCAAACTCTCAAGCAAATGGATCCCATATGCACACATCCTCTGTGAACTGGGCACAGCTGGGGATACACACCACATAACACACCCACACACTAGTCCATAGGTCACCCAGCAAATATGTGGGACGAACGACTGAACACATTTTAACATAGTGAGTCATATCACAGTTTTCAAACCATGGGTTCACAGCACAATGAACACATCACCATGCAAAAGTACTAGATACTTCCCAGCCACTCCAGACAAGCCAGGAGCAGAATTCAAGTTCTATGATCTGCTAGGCTTGACCCATCCCAAACAAGCTACCAGGCCAACCCCTTCCACCTACTCTGAGCAGCCCACAAGACAGAATTCACGTTTTCCTGATGTGTCACAAGCATCAACAGACAAACATCCCTAAATCTGAGCAGGACTAGGAATCCACAAAGCTCTTATCCCACAGGGATGGTTTATTACCTGCTAAGATACAACAATATATCTCACCATGCTTGCAAATTCCCTCACCAGAAGAGCACGACTGCTTTCTTACTGCAACAGGCTATTCCAGTCCACACAAAACAAAAACATTTACAAATATAAGATACAAGACAAAAAACACACCTTCCAGCCACAACAGCAGTACTTACAGTAAGGCTTCCTCCCTTTCATCTTCTGAGAGCAAACAGAAGAGCTGTAGGAGGAGATCTTAAAGCCCTGAGGGCACTAATAAGCCTTAATTGCCCTGACCAGCCTCACCTGGGGCCTCAAACACACATGCATCCATGGCCCAGGAGCTCCCTTGCAGCCCAGGTTGGGGCCATCAGTCCCTGAGGCTCCCCACAGTTGGCCCAGGCTGTCACAGGTCCTGAGCTGTGCAGAGACTGGTGGTCCCAGCCAGGGCTGCACTGGGGGTCCTGGGCAGGGGAGAGCAGGGAAGGCCCCCAGAGAGGCTGGTTGGGGAGATTAAGGGCGATTAGTGCCCTGGGACCCTGAAAGGAGGAAAAAAAGCTGTGGCCTCTAGAAGGCAAAAAAGAAAAGATCTCATCTGTTGATATTGTTTCTGAGCCATGCGTCTTAGTTAAACTCTTCTGTTGAGTCAGATCCCATTAAAATTGTCCTTCGACTAGCTTATTATTCTAGACTGCTCTTGAATTTAAAAAATAAAAAAAATTCCGTGCAGTCTTTGTGATGCACCTGTAAATGACTTGTCCAAAGGGGTTTGAACTTTTAATCAGACAGGAATATTAGCTACACAGTGCTAGCAGGTAAATGCATTTAGTGAACTTTGATGCTTCGGCAGTACCATAGGATCAGGGACTGTCAGCTACCTGGCAGCTCATCAGGTAAATCCTGTGCATTTACTCACTGAATTTATAAGAATATCTCCAGTACAAGCTGCTGCTTTTCTCTTGCCTGTAACTGTTTACAGAGAAATCCTGGAACTGCTGATTATGCTGGCTCCTGCATTCTCTCTGTCAACCAGCAACTAAAGCAAGCCACCCATTCATTTACAGATGCAAAGCCAGAACAATACCCATTTCCCTTCAAACATCAGCACATCCTAACATACACAGGAATGAGAGTTCAACGGCTGGGCATTAACCTGCAACAAATTGCAGGTAGCAACTAGTAGATATCAATTACTATGCAAAATTCAGGCAGCCACCCGTGTGCATGTGGGGAATGATTTGGCACCTGCTACTTCCACTAAGGCTAAAATTGTGTAATAGTTCCCTCGAAGACATTCATATGCAAAATATCCAAACTGATGAGCTCTGGACCATGTTAGGATCTCAATGACCTGTTTATGTCAGATACAGAGCTGTTGCTGTGCGCAGTGGGGATAAGATGGTTCTGCTCCTGGCACGTACAGATGACCTCTGTTTCTTGTTAACTATCATGGACAGACCAGGGGCTGTTTGTTTAAACTGGAGTCTACTTCTGTTGTCTCTCATTCAACTTCCTGGTTTCTCCAGTGATCAGACCTGACTTTGATGAAAGACTGAGATGTTTCAAAGTCTCAATCCAAGATGTCCAAACCAAGAAGACCCCTTTTTGTCCTGACCACCAAGGACAAAGCTTCCTCAAGATAGAATGGGCCAGCACTTGTATAGGACACCTCAAAATGAAGCAGTATGTTGTAAAATGACAGCAGATTTCCTAACTATTTCTCTCACACTTCTCTTGCTTCTGTGTTATGCCCCACTACCAATTCACAGTCACAGGGTCCATCTCCTTACAGGTCACAGGTGCCCAATCTTCTTTCCAGATCTGGCATCTCAGACCAGTGTCTTCCTTCCTATCACATGGTGAGATTGAGTGTCTTTGTCCTTCATACAGAGGTGCAGAGTATAAAACCCATCATACAGTGTCCTGTTTGCTTTTCCATCATGCGCTGGGCCATTCTGCCTCTTCTTCCCAGCATGACAGTGTGCAGGCAGGCACTACAGAGGCGCAACGGTCCTCTTAAAATCTGCTTGTGAAACTTCCATTCAGTCTCTATCACACCTGTCACAGGGCAAACTTTTCAGCTGTTTGCTACATGGATCAGATTGGGCAGGGGAGGAAAGTACTAACACTTTGAGATGTTACTGCTGCTATTAGCTGGCCCCATTAGCTAACTAGAAACACCTGTAGAGATGCAGCTGAAATTCAAGCCTTCTTATAGGTTATGCCCAGTATTTTCATCCTTCCTGACTTTGAAAGGAATTTTATTTTTCCCAGTAAAAACAGATGTATAAGGAAATGAGCAAAATTGCAGAGACCATTGTGAGCAATGTCTCTTTGCCAAACTGGTTCAAAAGCCTGTGCTCAACAGTTGGTGTTTTATAGGATTTTTCCCCTGACACTCTGCCCACTGCACCTTCCCCAGTACTAGCAGCTACTAAGAAAAAGACAGGATATATGCTCGTCAAAACTCTTAGGTCTGTTTCCAGTTAAGGGTGCAGCAAAATACCATGTCATTTATAAAATCAGATGGGAAAACCCAAAGAACAATTTAAAGACAGACTGATTTCTTCTCAGAAAAATAAATGTCAGCCTAGCCCCACCTTTGCTTCTATACACGGGACAGACTGAGAAGAAAAGAGGCCAAATGGTTCTTTCTGTCTCATGAGCTGAATGTTTCCCTTATGCTTGCACTAGAGAAGTTTGTAGTAGCTAGCAGCACCTTTAACAAGCACATTGAAGCAGTGAGTGAGATCCAGTTATTGCCTTCAGGCTGTTTTTAAATATTAACACAGTTGCCAAACGACTAATCCTGCCTATAGTCCATTGCCTACATGACCCGTGTCACCCAAACCGCATACCAGATTACTTTGTCTCATCTCTGTTTACCACATCTCCTCTCCTAGACTGCAAGCTCTGGGAGTTGAGCTGCTTTTTTTACCCCTTGCTTTAGCAGCTACCAAATGAGGACTCACCTTGACAGATTCATGAGAGTAACTGCTTTTAGAGAAAAAGATGATTTACACATTTAAATAAACTGATGTTTCCTCACCAAAGTAAGCAAAATGAATATGGCTTTGACTTGAAACACAGTAGTTTCAACAAAACATTTGCTTCTTATAAACAGCAAAAGAAAAACAAGGATAGGATATTTAACTCCCTGATTAAAACCAAGAAGCAATGGATGCAGGCTGATTTCTACCTGGGCCCTGAGGGAATCCACATCTCATATGAGAGCACTATGGCTGCTAGGCTACAGGATACGCAAATCTTACCGTGTCCTGACGTTCTCGTACAATTTTATACAAGTTATAGTCACCGGAGCAGGAACTGAAATCCAATATATTCTTGCCTCTGTGTATTTGCTAAGCACTGGGCTAGGGAGTGTGTGTCATTTCTTTTTCACTGGCTCAGGAAATACGTATTTTATACTGCAGGGACAGAGGTCCAATGAGAGAAACTGGGTGTACTGCCCTTTCTTCCTAAGTGTCCTGGTTTCAGCTGGGATAGAGTTAATTTTCTTCCTAGTAGCTGGTATAGTGCTGTGTTTTGGATTTATTATCAGAATAATGTTAATAACATACTGATGTTTTAGTTGTTGCTAGGTAGTGCTTACACGCTAACACCAGTCAGGGACTTTTCAGCTTCACATGCCCTACCAGCGAGAAGCTGGGAGGGGACACAGCCAGGACAGCTGACCCAAACTGCCCAAAGGGATATTCCATACCATACGACATCATGTTCAGTATATAAACTGGGGGAGCTGGCTGAGGGTGCCGTGGCTCAGAAACTAGCTGGGCATCGGTCAGCGGGTGGTGAGTAATTGTGCTGTGTATCACTTGTTTCGTATCTTCTTTTATCATCATCATTATTATTATTGTTATTATTATTATTCCCTTCTTTTTCTGTCTTGTTAAACTGTCTTTACCTCAACCCACAAATTTTACTTTTTTTCACAATTTCTCTCCCCCATCCTGCTGCGGCGGGATGGGGCATGAGCGAGTGGCTGTGTGGTGCTTAGTTGCTGGCTGGGGTTAAACCACGACACTAAGATACTCAGAAGTGCTGGTAATTCAGTGGGACTGGATTATCCAGCTCCTCCCAAGAGCAGACAGGAACTGGCTGAAGGATTCCCAGTTTCTGGGCAAACGTGTTCAGCCCTGAGTTAAGTAAAAGGGAAAAAAGACTGTGAAGAAAAATCCACTCCCAGAAAAAATAAAATCCCAGGAGTAACTAGTTAGAGAATTTGACCTGAATTCATAAATAGTTTTGGGATGACCTAAATATAATTTTCCCAACAAACTTTCTATTCACCAGAAATTTTTTTGATTTTGCAGGTCAGTTGGCTCATTTGGGGGTACCTCACTATAAGCATTAAACAACAGTAAACTTAGAAGGTAAGGTTTTCTTTTTACACAGTTTGGATAGAAAGGAACTCACTGTGGGCTTCCTTAGTCCACGCTTAGAAAGCTGTAGTCTGGTTTTCTAGTGTGGCCATCATCAACAAATTATCACTGTAAGGAACACAGCAGACAAAATGATGACAGTCATCCTCAAGAACGACATCCTCTCAAATTAAAGGTCACAAAATGCCTGACAGAAGTGCCCTTTTCATAAGTCACTGGCAATATTAAAACTTCTGAGAAAAGAGGGCAACACGGTATCATCCTCAGACACAAAGCAAAATGAAAGGACACCTGATTAGAGGTTTCACAAATATCAACAAGGCAAAGTTGAAGCAGACCTCAGTCTGTGGGAAGGAATTGCTTTTGATTACCCCGTGCTTGAGAGCACGGCTATAATTGCCGCCACTGCCACTGACCGGCCACGTCCCTCCTCCACCTCCATGGGCACGGCCACTAGGCAATAAAACCCCCATAACAGGGATGCATTCACCAAACTTCTCTGGGCTCATTTTTATCCTTCAAAAAGGAGCTTTGTAAAGGACGAGTAGATGTCAGAGCTATTTGTATTAAAGACGTAGCAATGATAAAATATCCACTGGATAAACTCAGCGCATCTTTCACCAGGCCTTTCAGAGCTGGAAGGCAAGTGCTATCGGCTAACAGGGCTTGACAAGCCCAGCAACCGGAGACGTTACTCAGACCGGGGATATGTAATTCAGCAATAAAGCGTACCGTGCCGTGGCTGCTGGGGTGTAATAATGTGCCTCATGAGGTATGAAAAAGCATGAAGCTGTGAGCAACTTCACCTGCGAGGCGCAGTTATGGAGAAAATCACAGAAAATTGTTATTCTTCTTGTGGGCCTGGCGGCTGGCGGGCCCGCGCAGCGCCCTTCATCCCAGCCTGGCCCGGCAGCACCTTCCCTCAGCCCCATGGGGAGGCCTCTGCTGCTGCCCCTCGCCATGGCGTCGGGCCCACCGCCATCCCTGGGCTCCCCCACTGCAAACGGCCTCGGGTGGAGACACTGGGACTGCCGTGGGCCCAAAAAACCACTGGTGCCGGCTCCTCCCCACAAAAACCTCTCAGAGATACCCATGGGGGGCTGCAGGCCCTCTGTGGCACCCGTGGCCCCTCGTTGAGCTGCATGCCACCGGCTACCCTTGCTTGGAGGCAGTAATTCCCATTTTTTGGCTTTTGTCACCTGACGGTTTCTTCTGAGAGTCCATCGGCTTAATTAAGAGAGAGTTTTTCCATAACTTCCAGTCGCTCCATGCACGTAAACGAAACAGCCGGCGGGCTGCACAGAAACACTGTGTGAAGGCAACCGCGTGGCCATGACAGGTGTCTGCCCTGTCTCTGTAATGGCTTGCTTCACTCACCAGA